>NW_005871584.1:463991-492773 GCF_000147115.1 Myotis lucifugus | reverse complement strand
GCTCCGGAGCCGACACTCTTCTGATTGCAACGTAACATGGAGCCTCTCACACCCTACCTGGTTTCAAGTGGCCTCCTGTTCCCAGGAGGATATTTGGGGGTGTAGTTTGGCCCAGCGCCAAAGTGCTCAGTACCTGGGTGGACAGGTGCCCCACAGATCAGTGAATACTGACCCAGCCATGCAGCACCCTCAGCTCATGCCCAGCAGGAGGCACCTGCTGTCCCATACAGAGCAGTTCTATAGGGGCTTTAGGCCCGGTCCAGCCTCCTCCTCCTCCAGCAGAGACCTGACCCAGACCCAGGTCACAGCCCCCTCCACCAGCAGAGACCTGACCCAGACCCAGGTCACAGCCCCCTCCTCCACCAGCAGAGACCTGACCCAGACCCAGGTCACAGCCCCCTCCCTCCTCCTCCACCATCAGCAGAGACCTGACCCAGACCCAGGTCACAGCTCCCTCCACCACCATCAGCAGAGACCTGACCCAGACCCAGGTCACAGCCCCCTCCACCATCAGCAGAGACCTGACCCAGACCCAGGTCACAGCCCCCTCCACCACCAGCAGAGACCTGACCCAGGCTCAGGTCACAGACTCCTCCTCCTCTTCCAGCAGAGACCTGACCCAGACCCAGATCACAGCCCCCTCCACCATCAGCAGAGACCTGACCCAGACCCAGGTCACAGCCCCCTCCACCACCAGCAGAGACCTGACCCAGACCCAGGTCACAGCCCCCTCCACCAGCAGCAGAGACCTGACCCAGGCCCAGGTCACAGCCCCCTCCACCAGCAGAGACCTGACCCAGACCCAGGTCACAGCCCCCTCCACCACCAGCAGAGACCTGACCCAGACCCAGGTCACAGCCCCCTCCTCCACCAGCAGCAGAGACCTGACCCAGACCCAGGTCACAGCCCCCTCCACCAGCAGAGACCTGACCCAGGCCCAGGTCACAGCCCCCTCCACCAGCAGAGACCTGACCCAGACCCAGGTCACAGCCCCCTCCACCAGCAGAGACCTGACCTGTGTGCTTCCCTACAGAACGTCCCTCCTCATCCCTTCCTCTTGCATGCACTCTAGAGCCCCTTCCAGCCACATGGCACCTCCCTGACTCAGGCCTCAGCCAGGACAGCGCCCAGCCTCCCTCCTCAGGCCTGCCCGCCCCCCCGCCCACCCCCCACCGAGCCCTGCTCCCCTCAGCAGAGCACCATCCAGAAGACAGCTGTTCATGGCCATCCACCAGCTGATGTGCGAGGGGAAATCTCACTCAACCTGAAGCGCATGGGCATTCCTCTGC
This sequence comes from Myotis lucifugus, assembly GCF_000147115.1. Lineage (NCBI taxonomy): Eukaryota > Metazoa > Chordata > Mammalia > Chiroptera > Vespertilionidae > Myotis > Myotis lucifugus. The sequence continues at coordinate 491,484 of NW_005871584.1, read as the reverse complement.
TTGGCGGGGTCTCCCTGGGGCGTGGGTGGGCCAGGACTGATTAGCTCACCACTGTGCCGTTTGAGGAATAGCAGGTACTCAGCAAAAGCTTGACCTTGATTTCACATTCTTTGCTATGCCACTGTGCTGGAACTACAGGGTTTGCAAAAGTAAGACACACTCCTGCCCTCAAAGGTTAACAATTTTCTAGGGTATGTTGAACAGCACAGGAAAAGCAATACTGTAAGGCAGAATTTGAAAAATCTCTAAGAGGCGGGCAACACTCACCCAGAATGGAGGAGATAACATTAGAGATAGACTTTGAAGAGTGGGCAGGAGGGGGAGAGTTGAAGGGAAGAATGAATGAGAAAGCAATCCTCAGCAGCCCGTAGCAAGGAGGTGTGAGGGGAGAGGTGTGCCCCGGGGAACAGTGAGGGGCAGCTTCCACCCACTGGCTGCTGATCCGGTGGCAAGTCTGCTCAGGTATTAAGCCACCTGAGCCTCAGACCACATGATGGGGGCGTGTGGGAAGAGCCCACTGGTAGAAGGAAGCAGCTCAGAGAGGTTACACTTGGACAAGCTCGCACAGCAGTCAGTGGCAGAGCCAGGAGCAGAAACTAAATGTTTCCAGAACCGACGGCCCACACCCTCCATGGGGGTGTCATTTGCTGGTCCGAGGACGTGTAGTTCTACATGCTTGCCAACTTCTCCTTTCTGGGAGTTATTTCTTGCTCAGCGAAGATGCCTAAAGAATCTTTTTTTCTTATTGAATTTATTGGGTGGCACTGGTTATTAACATTATATAGATAGTTTCAGGTGTGCAATTTGACAGTCCATCACCTGTATATTGTATTGTGTTCACCACCCAGCTCAAGTCTCCTTCCATCACCATCTATCCCCGCTCTACTGCCCGTAGCATCTATGACATTAAGAGCACCCCTACCTTCACCATCCCAAGTTAAGATGGTGTTTCCCTCCTTCCTTCTTCCTTTAGGACCAGCAGTAACGACAAGTCCCAGGATGAGCTTAGACAGAGCACACTGACTCCACCTTCATGCCTATAAAACACTCCGTTTCCTGCTCTCGGATCACTGATCTCAACAGTGATCTCAGAGCAAAACGAAATCACTGCAAGAAATCACAGTAAAGCCTGTTCTAATTTCAGAATGCAAAATGTGGGAAAGAAAGACAAAGGTCAGCTATGCCACTTATGTGCATTATTTCATTTAGTCTTCTCAACAATCCATAAGGAAAATACATTATTGACACCTTTTTTTTAATCCTCACCCAAGGATATTTTTGTTTTATTTTACTGATGAGAAAGAGAGAGAGAGGGAGAGAGAAACATTGATGTGAGAGAGAAACATCGATCGGTTGCCTCCCATAGATGCCCCGACCGGGGGGGGGGGGCGGGGAGGGCATCAAACCCACAACCTAGGTATGTGCCCAGACCAGAAATTGAACCCCCCAACCTTTTGGTGTACCAGGACAACACTCCAACCAACTGAGCCACCCAGCCAGGGCAACCCCATTATAGATGAAGAAATTATAATCCAGAGTACCTTGCTGAAGATCAAACCTGGGTCTCTCTGACTCCAAGGACTAAACCCTAGCCAAACTACTCCACACAGTGTCTTTTTTGTTTGTTTGTTTTGTTTTTTATTTAATTTTGTTTTATTTCTTAAAGTATTACAAAGAGTATTACACATGTCTCCTTTTTTTGCCCCCTTGACAATCCCTTGGCCTCCCCTACCCCCAGTGTCTTATGTCCATTGGTTATGCTTATATGCATGCATACAAGTCCTTCGGTTGATCTCTTACCCCCCCCCCCCAACCCTCCCCAGGCTTCCCACTGTAGTTTGACAGTCTGTTCAATGCTGCTCTGCCTTTGTATCTATTTTTGTTCATCAGTTTATAATGGTCTTTATTATCCATAAATGAGTGAGATCATGTGATATTTTTCTTGGCTTCCCAGGGGCCGTCTCAGCCTCACTGGGGCCGGCTCAGCCTCACAGGGGCCGTCTCAGGCTCACGGGGCCGTCTCAGCAACACAAAGTTTGGCATTCTGTCTTTTGTTGGGTGGCTCCTTGCTGGACAAAATCTCCAGGCGTTCTTGCTGGCTGAATTTCTGGTATGCTTGCTTGGATTTTGTTTTCTACTAAGTGCACAGACTGCTTGTCTGCCGTCTCCCGGCGTCCCATGTGAGACTGGATCTGGTGGACCTGTTTGTGCATTTGCTGGTACAGCGGTTCCATGTTGCCGGGCCAGCCGGGTCCGGTTACGGCTTCTTCCGAACCTGATTCTGCTTCTTGAGTGTGTCCCTTATGGGTGCGAGGAGTTTAAATCTGCAGTTTATTGGGTTAAGCTACAAAAGCGCATGTGGTTCCTTTTATGCCACTGGCACAGCTTGGGCGGTGATGTAAATTGAGTAGGGCGGGGTCTCAGGGAATCACCAGGACAGAGCAAACAGCAATGGTGTCTCCACGACTCCTCGCCTCTCTGCGACTCCGCGTCTCCACGTCCCCAAGTGCCGGTGAGCAGCTCCGTGAGAAAGCCGCCCTCGCTTTCCGACCCACTGCAAGGCCATCCCGCCTCTCCCCATAGGGGTCTGGGACCTCAGAATCCCGCCCCAAACAAGCTCATTGGATTCAAGAGTTTGTAACCCCTTTCGATTGAAAAAAACACACATCCACTTGCAGCCCGCCTGGTGCACGACTCCGTACCTCTGTTCTTGGCACCTCTGCATATCCTACTCAGTCTCAATGCTCTTCTTTCTATCCTACTCAGTTGTAAAACTTCCACTGGGCCAGCTTTCCCATGGTTCTGAATGATAGCTGTTTTGTCTTATAGTTGGTATTTTCAATGTTGTTGTGGGAGGCAGCACACACAGGTCTGTACCTTACGCCGCCATCTTGGTTCTCTCCCACAGTGTCGCCTTGCTTCAAATATTCACAGAGTCTATTTCATTCCTCCTGAATTTCTTGATATTCACTTTATTGCATGAGCCTTGTCCACACACCTAAACCCTCCCCCCTTCCCTTAAGGCTCAAATCCTATGCCCCATGATCTTAGTTCTCTGAACCAAGAAGTGCTATGTGGATATGTAACTACACTGTGGCATAAGGTTTGATATTCGTTTCCTTCTGAAAAACTCATCTCCATGAAACACATGTTCCTAAACCATTTAAAAGACTCTGAAGGTCACAGTACCAAAACCATGTCATTTTTTTCATGGAGATAAACAGACCAATGAGGGCGGGGGAAGAGTTCACAAATACATTTTCAGATACTTGGAAACTTGATCTATGACAGTGAGAAAAAAGACAGCTGTTCAAGGGTGCAGGATGACTGGTTATTCATATGGAAAAATAAATCCCTACCTCACACCATATATAATAAATTCATTCCAGTCTACAGGCATATCCTAAAGCAGAACTTGCTGTGCACCGGGAAACAGGCAAAAATGCTCATCACAGGGAGAAACTGTCAACAAACTACAGATTCAGCAATAAGAAGAGAGAGATGTTAATTCTATTATTTAACTTGGAATGGAATAGCAAATGACACTTTAAACAACATGGAGAAATCTCAGAAACATAATATTAAACAAAAGAGCTACATGGTGATATACATATAAATAACTTGTATAAAGTTTGAAGACCTGCAAAACAATACTATTTATTTTTAGGGCTGACTATGCAAAGAGTAAAAATTTACGAATGTGCACTCAACCTCAAACCAACACCAACTTCACAAATTGGTTTTGCTTCTGGAGAAGAGGGAAAGCAACAAATGAGAAAAAAGTAAAAATCAGAAGCAAATTTGGCAAGGTTGAAAAAACTGTGTTGAGCATGATTATTTGTTCTCTTATTCTCTGTAATCAATCGATCTGAAAGTAAAATATTTCCGTCACACACACAACCATGGAGTGGGGAGGAATGCTGGAGCCAGTCCTCGCTCTGTACTGCTTTCTGTTCAGCAGCCCCTGCACACCCCACCCCACCCTCTGCGCCAGGGACATGCTAGGCACAATCCCAAGATGCTACCATAGGGTGCAGGCTGACTGACTGCCCCACTCGTTCACACACCACCTCACAATTTTGCCAATGAAATTAGAAACAGCCTGCAACATGAAGAGCCCATTTTATTTAATCAACTCACTTTTTAAACTTAATTTTTTAAGTGTTTATCATCCCTGCAAATACAAAATCAAAATCATATACCATAGCCCTAACCAGTATGGCTCAATGGATAGAGCGTCGGCCTGTGGACTGAAAGGTCCCGGGAGGCACATTCCCGGGTTGTGGCCTCAATCCCCAGTAAGGGATGTGCCGGAGGCAGCCGTTCCATGGTTCTCTCTCATCATTGATGTTTCTCTCTCTCTCTCCCTCTCCCTTCCTCTCTGAATCAATAAAAATATATATATCAAAAAAAGAAACAGAAAAACAAAAACATGAAAATGATACATTAAAAAATATATATCATAAACAGTAATTGTAAAAATTATATAGATATGTAACAATCGATGTTCTTCTACGTACCCCAAAAATTACCTTGGGAACCTGGTCAGCACCCAGGTGTGGGCCTGGGCTCACATCTGGACCCACCACTTACTATTGGCTCCATTTGTGAGCACTAGCTTCCATGTCTCCAAAAAGTGGACGGTGTTGGTACTTAAACGCAGGGGTGTGGGAGGACTGAAGGTGCGTCCAGCCCCGCACGGCTGGCACACGGAGTCCTTGGCCTCAAAGCTTTCACTATCTCTGGCCCCAGACTCTACTTTGGAAATGTGAAAGGCCTTTAAAGCAGGGTAGGAGAATGGGTCGGCACCAGGTGATGTAAACCATCCTCCACAGCCACCAGCCCAGCCCAGAGGGGGAGGGCCTGGAGCACCAAAGGGAGAGCAGGGGTGGCCACACGCTTTCGCCCACCTCCCCACTCCCACCAGCAATGCCCGGAGCCCTGCCCCACCAGCTCAACACTCCATCCTTAGCCCTCGGCAGAGGTGGGCTCCTCTGCTGGCCACAACCCTGGCAGAATGGCGTGGATCCAGACCAAAGGGCCCTGAACATTTGCAAGGGTTGGAGTTCCCCTCTACCCCAACCCTAGACCTGAGTTCAGCCTCCACTCCCCGCTTCCTTACCTCCACCCCACACAGAAATGGGGGGCGGAGGGCAATGAGAATAAGGGATGGAAGAGAAAAGGTTTCCAAGGAAAATGAAACGAAACTCACACATGCAGTGCTCTACACTGTGCCTGCCCAGGTAGGAGCTCAGCTCCTACCTCTTCCTTCACGCAACCACAACAGGTGACCTCTGGCCCGGCATCAGCAGTTTCCCCGCAAAGGCCGGACAGGAACTATTTCCAGCCTGCGGGCCACAGCTCTCTGTCACAACTACTAAACTCCACCATAGAAACAAGGAAGCAGCCACAGACAGTATGTGAGTGAATGGGCCTGGCTGTGTTCCAATAAAACTTTATTTGGATTTTCACAGGATGTTCAAGCTTCCTCTCCACTTCTTTGGGCACTCTGCCACTTTCCCCCTCGGCTCTCCCGCGTGACGGCTATGCTGCAGCTCCCCAACTGGACTGGAAGCCCTCGAGGCCCACTTACCAGTTCACCTGAACCCATTTGCACACTCACACCAGCCCCTGTACAGTACTGGCACGTGACAGACCTGTAACTGATGGTGGCAGAATTTGATATAAATTCCCTAAAGCAAACAGCAGAGCTGGAACTAAGCCAAACAAGCAGAACGTGAAGAGATGCTCCACCTCCTAACAGTCACAGACATGCCAAATGCAGACAGTGCCACGCCAGCCTCGGCGGCAGCTAACTGCTCGCCCTCCAGGACAAAAGATGGGGAGCGGCCTTCACACCTGCTGGAGCGGGAGACAGTGCGTCACGGCCCATTGGGCATTTTGACAACCATCAACACTGCGAACACCAACAGCCTGAGACCTAACTATGCCATCCAAGAAGTGCTGAATAATAGGTACGCAGTGTGATTGTACTTTTATTTAAAATGTTATACACATGCCCTTATATTTGTGAGTCTGACAGTGGATCAAGAAGAATACTTCCCTTTTAAATTATATACATTTTCAGCACCAACTTTTTAAAAACTAGGAATATACTACATATGAATTTAAAAAAAGAGGGGGGGGGTGTGTTCATTCCACTCCAAGCATGTAACAGGTGTCCACAGGGGCAATGGTTGGTGTTTTTATTCCAGTGCCAGGCTGGTACCTAGAGCCCATCACACAGGTGGGCACTTGGGGAAAACAGTCTGCATTTCATCAATAAAACACCAAACACATGCAACTGAAGTCAGACAGAGAGAGGTCCTCCAACCAGCCTCTCTCTGGGAGGCCACCCTGAGGACCCACAAGCACAATACGACTGTGCCCATTTTAGAGGTGAGAACACCGAGGCCCAGGGCAGGAGTGCTGTGCCCCAGTTGGCAGTGAAGACAGCACAGCCTGTGGCCTGGTCCAGGACAAGAGGCAGAGAGGATGTGACGTCAGGTCAGACAGAGCTGAGCCAGACCCTCCGCGTCCTGGCAAGTTCAGGAACTTCTCTGCAGCTCACGCTCCGCATCTGCAAAATGTTCCTCGCAGGCGGCTGTGAGGATCAGACGAGACAATGTACTCAGCCTGGCCTGTGACAAGCCCTCAGCAAGTGCCAGTCACGACTGCCTCTTCCAAACAACAAGCCTACATGCTCCTCCTGCACTGAGCCCTGCCCGCCCATGCCCAGGCCACTGTACTCCAGCCCTGCTGCCCAAGGCCATCCAAGGTCACACAGCTAGGAGGAAGCCAAACTAGGACATGCCCCCAGGCCGGATGACTCAACCCTCAACCGGAAGGGGCTTGGGGGCAGAGGGGGAGATGGGTGGCAGGGGGAGGGCTTCTAGGCCTGAGGTAGGGAGGTGGGGGCAGCCCATACCGCTGCTGCTGCCTGCCCGGGGCCGTGCCCACCGGCTCTCCCGCAGAGTGGCTCTGCCCAGCAAGCGGAACCCAGGGCAGGGCCTCCTGCCCAGATCACAATGTTCCCAAGAACAGGAGGCAATTGCCCTGGCCGGCCAAGACTTACAGGTTGTTTACTTTCCAGCAGTTACTGCTTTGGGTGATTAATGCCACATAAAGCATGATGGAGGCCACCATCACCTCAGAGAAAGGAGGGCTGGGCACCAACAGCCCTGCCCTGAGGGCAGACAGAGAGCATAATGCTGCGCACTGTCCAGCACGGTGGCTTGTCCGGTCACTTGCATATGTGCAGTGTCACGCACGTGTGTGGACAGAGCATCCCACACAGGCACGCTTCAGGGAGAAGGCTCAGCCGCCACAGGCCCAATCCCAGTCCTGAGGGCCGACCACCGGCGACCTCGGGTGAGGCGCTTCCCTCTCGCACACACAGACGGCAGGGCCCAGGCCTCTGCCTGGCACCTAGTGGATCTCCGGTAAATACCAGTCCTTGGCAGGTGGTGGGCATGTGTGCGGACGCACAGAAGTAGGAGTCGGTCACATCCTGCAGACACGTCAGAGAAACGTCTGGGGCGGGGAGGTACCCGGTGCTCCTTTTGTCTGAAGCATCTCGTAGGTCAGGTGTGAGGAAACGCTCGGGAAAAGGGTGAGGCCAGGCTCAGGGAGCTCCCACTGGCCACACTGGCGCGGTGTGAGCGACGCACTAGAGGACAGCGTTGAATTTTAGCCCACAGTGTAAAATAAATACCCACCCGTCTACATGATATAATAAATACGTACACTAATGTGGAGAAGAGAAAGCTCTTTCTGCAGCAGCGTCCCAACTGCTAAAGTGGGAAGAAGAGGGAAGCAGATAAAAACGGGGCCGCAAGACCTCCCAGTGGATGGTGCAATCAGTGGGTGTGAGTTTAAGGCTAATCGAGACATCAGCTTGTCTCCCAGTGTCTCCCTCAAGGTATTTATTAATGACAAAGGGAAAAACAGTGACTTTCAGCAGAGAAACCCGGCAGACACTCCGAAACCATCAAGGTCATGACCACCAGCAGAAGACAGCTGAGCATCACGACCCCGATACGCTGTACTGGCAGGCGCAGCGGCGGGAGTGCGCAGCCTCCCTCTCGTCACTAAAAAACATCAGAGAAACCCACATGGGGGCACGTGCACAGCTGACCGGGTGCCTCTGAAGTGTGAAGTCACGGGAGACAAGAAGGGCTAAGGGACTGTCAAGACCGGAGACCACGGAAACATGGCAATGAAGGGCCACCGGGTCCTGCACAGACACCGGGAACGGGGGCAGCAGCGGGGCGGGTAAAAGTCACATAGAGACGCAGCAGAGCCGCAGCAGTGTGCCTGCCGGCTCCAATGACTGCACCAGTTACATGTGAGCATCACGGGAAGCTGGGTAAAAGGTATCGAGTGCTATTTTTTTAAAAGAGAGAGTGGGAGGGAGAGAGGGAGAAAGAGAGAGAGAGAGAAACATCAATGTGAGAGAAACACATCGATTGGTTTTCTCCCACACGTGCCCGACAGGGGCTGGGATCTGAACCTGAAACCCAGGCATGTGCCCTTGACTGGAATCGAACCAGTGACCCTTTGGTGCACAGGCCGACTCTCTAACCACCAAGCACGTCCTGCCAGGGCCTCGGTACTATTTGACACTTTTCTTTCAGTCAAAAAGTATTCTCTTTTTCTTCCCCCAAATGCCCCAGATTCCCAAACCGCAGCCAGAACTGTAGAGAGTAAACGTGGGGGGCCCAGCAGGTGGTGAGCTCAGAGCTCAGGCGCACTGCCGGGATTCCGAATCAGGAACCTCGGACCCCAGTGGGTCAGCATTCTAAACATTGATTTGCTGTTGGTGCTGTGAATGGAATCTCCTTTTCCTGTTTTATTTTATATGTGGCTGTTGCGGGCTCACAGGAAATTCACTAATTTTGCATGTGGTACTTGTACCCAGCTACATTGCTGTACTAAAGCCTATGAAACCGCTGACCGGCCCATTTTGAATTACAGTTCCAGCCAATGCAGTGGTTCTCACAGGTCAATAAGCAAAAAAGCAACAGAAGAAAAAAGGCAATGGATACAAGAAAGGCATGTAAACATCTGAGAAGATGCTCAATTTCACTCCTGTGGTTAAAAACGACATAAATGCAAATGAAAATAAAGTGCTAACTTTCTGTGTGCATATTAGAAAAGGGTGACAGGTGGTGGGATGTGAAAGCCTAAGTTAGTAGGACAAAGGACAGTGAAGAGAGAAAACCAAATCTCTGCATAAGCTGAGGACTGGACTCACTCAGGCACCTCCCTCCAGCCGGGAACCGGGAACCACATCCGCGCTGGGGCTGAGGCACTCACATGCCCTTGATGGGCCAGATCTTAGAGGTGGGAGCCTGACAGCCTGGTTGCTCTCCTCCCAGCCACCGCCATCAGGCCCCAGGCCGTCCACTTTCTGTCTTAGCCACTGGTAAGCTAGGTAAGGGGCAGTCACTGTCAGTCTAGCCTGAGACAACCACAGCCTCCTCCCCCGTCCCCCTAGCCTCCCAGGAGAGTGGACGCCTATGGCCACCTCAGGGAACGGCTCCACCACTAACCCTGCCCCCAGAGTGGAGAAGGGGAGGGTGGGCGCAGCCATGCTTACACAGGGCCCGCCAGGACAACAGCCCCTCCCTGGGAGTGTGGAGTGGGAGCGGGGATTAGAGTGCCAGCTCTCCAGGTGTTGAGCACTTTTGATGGTCTGGCTGTCAGCCCTCTGGCCACTGAGGCTGGGGAGCTGGTGGGAAGAGAGAGCAGAAGGGGATCCCCAGCGAGGAACAGAGAAGGGGGTCCGAGAATCCTCCCGGCGTCTGAGCCTTTGGGTTCGGTTTACCCCGAGGCCCGCTGCACCCCGCCTGGAGGCCCCCGCTCCGTGTGCTGCCAGCAGTGGCGGTGTGGCCAGCAGAAGCGGTCTCTGTCACTCTTCCTTCCTCTGTCAGGACGGACAATACCTAATGCTGGGTGTGGACAAACGGGAACCCCCATACACCGATGGGATGCAAAGTGCTGCAGCCACTTCAGAAAACAGTCTGGCAGCTCCTCAAAACATTGAATAGAGTGACCATGTGCACTCCTAGGGCTATGCACAAGAGAAACGAAAGCACCGGGCCACACAAAAACTAGTGCATAACGCTCACAGCAACATCTTCATCACGGCCGAAAAGTGGGAACCGGCCAGCTGTCCATCGCCTGAAGAATGAATAAATAAAACGAAGCTCACCCACCCCCGGAGTGCTCCTGGGCAAGGAAGAGGAGGAGCTCTGATGCATCCGCAGGTGGTGCTGAGCGAAGGAGTCAGGCACAGACCTTTTGCGGGACATGTCTATATGGAAGGCACAGCTCACAGGGCCAATGCAGGAGGCACCTGTCCTTCTCCCTGTGGCCTCTACAGACTCCAGAACTGTGCACACCTGGGCTCACACCTGGCCCCGCCTCAGCAGGTCGACTGACCCCGGAGCATTCCACCTTTACTGGGCTGCCCCCCTCCTCCTAGGACAGGGGTGGGCAACCTTTTTGTGAGTGCGTGCCAAAACCAGCAAAATCTCTGACTCAAAATTCTTCTGCGTGCCAACCCTAATTTTTTGAGAACATGTTACGCCTACTTGATATCTCTTAAGGTGTATGTATGTGAAGAACCCTGAAGAAATAAAATTCATTCGAGCGACAAAAACACAGTATATGATGATGAAAAATACATTTATTTTTTAAATGTATACATGTACACTGATAGTCCGACAGAAAACTTTATGACTCCGTTTGATATTATCAGTGGGACTTTTGCTGCTGCATCACTGATGACAGAGATTTTACATCAGGTTTATATTTCGTGACCTTCAGAGATATGCACGAGCTACTACTTTCATCCTTCAGGCTACTCCTATTACGAGACTTAACAAAATTCATCACTGAGAACAAAGATTCACAATTGTAAATGGAAGATTATAAGAGAGGGTTTCTCATGCCAGCAAAAGTTACTGGCGTGCCATGTTTGGCACGCGTGCCAGGGGTTGCCCACCCCTGTCCTAGGAAAAGAAGGGGTTGTAGCGATCACAGTATCTACCTGTGCAGAATGGCTACTTTCACACGTAGCAAAATGTGTTAAAGCAGCCACTTCCTCACTCAGAGCAGCTGATCTGCATATACGCTTCTAAGTAGTATTTCTACCACAATTCACCAGCCCCGGAGACCAGACTCAGATCCACTTACACAGAGTCAAGTGGTTCTTCCTACCCTAACCTTCTTGCTGCTACCCTCCGCTCCAAACACCCCAAGAAAATAGCCAAACTTAACTGCAGAAGAGAAATAACTTTTGTTAAGACCCATGGATATACCTGGCATTAAATACTGTCTTTCTACAATGAACCACACAAATGATGACCCTTTCTATGTGTGCAGTGACCAAAGCAAAGTTGATTAAACCTGGTCCCGATCCTCTAGCCCCACTGATGGCCTGTGCTGGACGCCAGGAACTTGCTGGTTTAGGAGCTGGGCACTCCCAAGGTTCCAGGTTGCCAGCTGCACCCCACAAGAGTCAGAGCCATGTGCCACCTGGAAGCAGGGGGGCAACGTGACAGCCACAGACACGTCCGTGCAGCGCTCCCGCGAGGCTGTCTAAATTATGGCACAGGCTCGAGTCTGCCTGAGTTTCCCTGAAATTTTGGAGGGCGCTGTTCTGATTATTTTAATGGTAAAAAGCCAAGGTACTTTGCAGAACAGTGAGCGAGCTTAAAAGAGTGTCCGCCCAGACTGAAGTCTGTAACATCGGTGAGCAGACGGGATGCTCTACAGTGGCCATCAAAGCCCGAGCCCCAACAGTGGGGGCCACGCCTCGGTCGTTGCAAACTCCGTGTTGGCAGCACTTAGTAAAGATGCGAGCAGGGCCTCCTCTAAATTGTCATTCATGGAGCAATGATGGCTCATCTGGAAGGACAGACCTGGACCCTCAAGGCATCAAAATCCTTTTAGTCCCAAGGTGGTCAGACACATCTGAGAGATATCTCAGAAGAACGCCCAACGACATCCGATGGAAACGGTGGGTGGTTCTGACGACAGTCGGCTTCGGGAAAGCCACAGCTGCCTGCCCCAGGAGAGGACAGAAGAGGAGGGAGCCGAGGAAGAGAAGTGCTCGAACACTTCATCCCATGGGGGAGCAGGAGGGCAGGGTAAAGAGCGATGAGGACCCTGACTGACACTGCGCTACAGTGACCAACGCGCTGCTTTCAGTTAGAGAAGATGGCACGAATGATGGCCACTTGGCGTCAGATAAACAAGTTTTAGTAATTATGATTTTTAACATACTATCTCCAGAATATGGATGGTTTTAACATAACTCTTAAGAATATATCATTCCCAGTTCATTGTACCATCTGGAATTGTAAGTATTGTATTTTAACGGAATTAATTGGTCTACTATTAAAACATAATTGAAATCTGACATGACCAGGAAGAGACCTTTGAAACACTGAGACTCATTTCTACATTCTATGAGTTGTAATAAGCCATGTGTACAAGTCACCTCAGATTTATGTCAATAAATGCTGATTGGTTTTAAAACACAACAAAGAAACCAAGAAACCCAATGACAACCGCAGCCTGGCTACACTGTTAGTATTTTTATTAGTTTACTAGAGGCCCGGTGCACGAAATTCATGCACTGGGGGGGAGGGGTGTTCGACTGCCCATTTAGGCCCGATCCCTGTGGGCAGTGGGACATCCCTCTCACAATCCAGGACTGCTGGCTCCCAACCGCTCGCCTGCCTGCCTTCCTGATTGCCCCTAACCACTTCTGCCTGCCAGCCTGATCACCCCCTAACCACTCCCCTGCCAGCCTGATTGATACCTAACTGCTCCTCTGCTGGCCTGATCACCCCCAACTCCCCTCCCTTGCCGGCCCACTCACCCCCAACTGCCCTCCCCTGCAGGCCTGGGTGCCCCCAACTGCCCTCCCCTGCAGGCCTGGTTGCCCCTAACTGCTCTCCCCTGCAGGCCTGGGTGCCCCTAACTGCCCTCCCCTGCAGGCCTGGTCCCCCCCAACTGCCCTCCCCTGCAGGCCTGGTTGCCCCCAACTGCCCTCCCTTGCAGGCCTGGTCCCCCCCAACTGCCCTCCCCTGCAGGCCTGGTTGCCCCCAACTGCCCTCCCCTGCAGGACTGGTCTCCACCAACTGCCCTCCCCTGCTGGCCATCTTTGACCACATGGGGGTGGCCATCTTGTGTGTTGGAGTGATGGTCAATTTGCATATTACCTCTTTATTATATAGGATTAACTTATAGATTAATTATGAGGACCTGACATTAGGAAAAGCATCTGTCTCTTACTTTGTTTTCCTTTTAACTAACCTCTGTGATGTCGTTTATAAAGTTCTTCACTGAGTAAGCAATTCTAGATTTTATGTCGCCAAAATAAAATATCCTTGCATGGCACAAACAAACCAAACAACACCATGTCTCACTTAATTCTCAAGACAAGGCCTCAGGTGGGTGTTGTGTCTATTTCACAAAACACACAGGTTGCCGGGTCCTGTAACTTGGGAGAGAAGAGTGAGCCGGAATGGAGCCTGGGTGTATCCAAACCCACAATTCCTGCCTCTGACCCCCACCCAGTCTCTAAGAAAGAAGATTAATACTATCTTCCAAGTTAGTGTCACCAACAGGGAGAGAGACTTCTTAAAACTTCACAGCCCAGGCTGCACGAAAGGCTCTACCTCGTGCTTCTATGGCTGCACATGATTATACTACATGCGGCTCTCCCATCAGTAAGTTATTATGGGACCATGTGTAAAGCAGTGAAGTAGGGTTCCTACTTCATTCCTTACACACCAAAATGAATGGCACAGTAGTAAAGACTTAAGAAGAAAACTCTTTCACAAACAGGTGAATATTATTAAAATCTTAAAGTGAAGAAGGCTTTCCTAAATGGGACATGTAACACAAAAATCTTTAAGGTAAAAGTCCAATAAACCTGATCACATGAAAATGTATAAAAAATTTTATTATGTAAAAGAGCAAGCAAACAAACAAGAAAATGTGGAAACATATTTCTAACACATTAGCACAAACATGCAAAAGGCTCTTATAAAAAAATAAGAACAGAATGAAAATCCCATCTGAAAAATGGGTAAATCACATGGAAGGTAAAAGGAATAGAAACAACCAAATAAAACATGAAATATATTCAACAAAATTGAGGAAATAAACTATTAAAAAAGGAATACTTTAGATTTCCCCCACTAGTCACCAAAGGTTAAAGAATGTTGGCAAAGGCATAGAAAAATACATTCTTCACTCATTCAAAAAAGTTACATATGTGCTAGGACTAGCAGTGAACAAGATACTCAAGGTATCCGCCTTCAAGAAGTTATATTCCAGACTTGGCTGGGTGGCTGGCTCATTGGTTTGAGCAACGTCCTGAACACCAAAAAGGTTGCTGGTTTGATCCCCAGGCGAGGTACGTACAGGAGGCAACCAATTGATGTTTCCCTCTCTCTCTCCCCCGGCCCCCTTTCTTTCTAAAAATCAATTAAAAAGCATATCCTGGAGGGGGGGGGGGTAAAAAAATGTTATATTCTAGGCAGGTAAAGATGGGGAATAGATCATAAGGGAAAAGGAAATAAGCAATTACTCATAGTTATTGTTCATAAAATCACAAATCGGCACAATGTGATTACAGGGCAATATGGCAGCATCTACCAAAATGTTGTGCTGGCAATTCTAACTGTAGATATTTCACTCCTGCTTAAGCGCAAAGCTGTGGGTGCAAAGACGCTCACTGGGGTGCTAGGCGTGGTGATGAAAGAGTGGCAACAAGCTGTCGCTGCTCAGGAGGACCAGTGATGCAGCAGCCAGGCCAAGGCTCCTCACGTGACCAGCAAGGATCGGCTTCGGCTTGTTTCTGTAATGCACCCACGTGGAGGGTATTTTGTTGGACAAAAAAAAGCAAGTTGCTACACAGTATATATCATATGACCCCATTTCTCTTCAAAAGAGGCACCCACATTTCTACAAGTATCTGTGTGTGAGTGTCTATAAAGTTGATATATGTAGTTATGTATGCCTATACAATTAGACATCCACGGGTTAATGCATGACTAAGAAAAATCTCGGAAGTGAGGTTACAAGCAGCTTTCTGGGGCACAAGTTTATGTACTAGCTGGCAATTCTGTTTACAGTAAGTATGTGCTACTTTTATACTTTGGGGGGAAAACAATAAGGGAGAAAGCATTTGTAAAAAGGTAATGTATTTAAGGGTCACTTAGTTTACTCAGTTTGTATCCCAAACTTCAGGGTAAAAATTAATCTGGAGAGAAAACTTCAGCTATGGAGAAAGGATAAAGTGACTCATCCCTTGCCTCATTCCTTAAATCCAAAGTCCCTGGTGTGATTGGGGACGAGAAAAAATATAACTATGTACTTATTTGCCAGACATTCATTAATCACTTAATTCTCAAGGCAACACAGAAAATGAAATCATCCCAATTCCAGATAAATGAACACTCCTAGAGATTAAGTGATTTCCCCAGAGCAGAAGCTGGTAAAAACAAAAACAAAAAAAAAAGCTGCCATTCTGTCTGGGTTCTAAGCAGGAAGACGGCCTGGCCACTCCTCCAGTCACTGTGGCGGAGAGACTGAGGGTGGAGTGGAGCCTGATGATGTTTTTCTTCAAGGAGGCACTTTCTACCCCTCCACTCCTTCCCGGTCCTCTCCCCACCAAGTTCCTTCCACAAGCCTCAGAGCCGCACCCCCCAGGGAAGTGCCCAGCACAGAGTCCGCCCATCAGGAGCCCTAAAAAAAGTGGCCAGAAGACGGTGCTTCTCCTTCCAGAACTCCACCACAGCTCAGCCACTGCCAGGCTCGCGGGGTGTGAGCGGAAGGGGAACCTGAGGAAGGGGGCCCTGACTGCACCTCTCTCAGCCTGCCATCTGTAAAACGGGAATGCGTAAAACATTTGGGGAGAATAACTTCAATGAAAAATTAAAAAGTGTTTTGTAAATTCTGAAGTGCTAAATAAAGTGTCCCCTTAAAGGCGTGTGGTCTCCGCATAAAGCTCTACTTGGCCAAGGTGCCGATGTAAAGGAATCCTTGACACAAAAGCTCACATGGTTTAGGAGTCACTGTGCTCTCTGTAATAGGTTTTAAAGATGGTATTTTAACACCCTGCACAGGCTATGTCTCCGCCAGTTTGTGTCTGTCGTCTGGTTGTAGCGAATGAAGAGCAAACGGGAAAGCTCAGCGGCCTTCCTGCCTATAATCTGTCCGAAGGAGTTCTAGGACCAACGCTTTCCGAGTCCCAATTTGATGATCCTGTTAACTTCCAAAATAGGATTGGGGTGAACACGTGTCCACTTTAATGGCTAATATGTGAACGCTTACTATGTGCCCTACACCTTTCCATTGTCCTACATGTATTTACTCACTTTATACACATAGCAGCACCTACTTTGCAGGAATTTTCTCTCCCCTGTTTTACAGATGAGGAACTGGAGAAACTGATAGGTGAAGTGACTTGCCAAAGTGGCTGCCCAATGGCCCAGCCTCAGCAACACAATTGGAGACCTTGGCCATCAGGTCTACCTCTCCATCCATATCATTCACACTCATTTGTGTTCCAATCCCTAGTCATCCTGAACTACTTAAGATTCTCTGGACAGACAGTGTGCTTAACTGCACCACCACCACCCCAACCTATTCCTGCCTTTGCACATGGCTTTTCTCTCTTCTCACTGAACCACCCACTCCTTTCAATGAACAGGAAGTTTTCTTCCGTGAAGAAATGAAAGTAAGAATCCTACAGAAATTCATGATTATGTTAGGATTCAAGAGTTGTTGTTGTAGGAAATACACAAGCTTTCTCCATAACAAGCCATTTTTGCAAAGTTGTGTCTTATCTCAAAGCCAGAATGTACTACACAGATTGCCTCGGGTTCTTTTTCCTTTGTTTTCTGTGACCCCGCCCGCACCCCCCACTTCATCCCCTCCCTCAGGGCCAGCCTGCCTTGGGGAAAGATCTGTCCACTGTGACCTTTGGCCACTGACGGAAGCTGATCACGAAGTGATCTCGAAGTTTTTAGACCCACATTCAACAGCTGTCCACCCCTTTTCCTCAGGATCCCACTCCAGAGGAGAGGACATATTTGCAAACCATTTTCTCCATCTCCAAAATTAGCCGCTGGGCTTGGCGATGGGAAATCCAACATGCCTTGCCCCAGCCACGCGAGGTCAGGGCACTGGCTGACAATGGTTGAAATGACATTTTGATTCACAGATGCAGCACCCTTTCCATGTTTCCAGAGAACATCAGACATTACAGGGAAGATGGCATGGTCTGGCCTCCTGGAAAGAGGGCAGCATCACGGAGCCAATGCAGGAAACATTAATCCTCATAGCAAACTTCCCAATTAACCAGAAAAGTTGTGTCAAAACTATTATTTAATGGAATCAATGCCTGTGTTGCATGACATAGATGTATAGGCTACTTTAAATAAGGTATGTTGAAAAAGATGTCCAGTACAGCATAAGTGAGGATAGCAACAAAAAGAGAGAGAAATAAAATGGAATAAATCATGCCTAATTTCTCATTTTATGAATATTCATAGAGCACCTACTATCAAGCTGAATGTTGGGGATATAATGTTAAAAAGCCCTCACAGAGCTTCGTCCTATTATGGGAGACAGGCACTAAAATAATCACACTGTATATTTTCACCCAGCAGCCATGACAATATTGTCATAAATAATACACAAGGAAATAGTAAAATAATGTACAGACATAGTAAATGATGTTTAAGAGACTGTGAAAATGGCAGAAAATGTTAGTACAACAATCTATAATAATAAAAGTGTAAATGCAAGTCAACCAAAGGACAGAACAGCAGAACGACCGTCTGGGCGACATTTCAGATGACCACCCTATGACACGCATTGATGGCAGGGTGTGATGCAATTGGCTGGGGGGCCCCCGCCACCACCCCTTGATCACCCCGTAGAGGGAGGCCCAGGCCACCGGCTGGCAGGGTGATCAAATGGGGTGGGGGGGGGGACTCCGCTGTGATCGATCATGGAGCCCTGGCTGGGTGGGCGGGGTCTCCCTTTGCGTGGCGATTGATCATGGAGCCCCGCAATCGATCGCCCCACAGAGGGAGGCCCAGGCCACCGACCACCAACGCTGTGGCGGGTGTGGGGGGGCCAACCTGCAATCACCCCACAGAAGGAGGCCCAGGCCAGCCAAGTGATCACACCTCACGCCTGATGTCCACAGAGGGAGGTGACTGGTGGCGGGGGAGGGGGGAGCAGCACTGCATAGATGGCAAGCAGTGGCAGTGGTGGGGGCGGGGCCAGCTGCCGGCAGCCAGGGGAAGGAAAGCCCCTATAGGCCTTGACTGCTGTCCAGGCCTAGGGACCCTACCCTAGGGGTCCTGGATTGCAAGAGGGACAGGTCGGACTGAGGGACACCTCCCCCCGCCCATGCACAAATTTCATGCACCAAACCTCTAGTAGTATTTAATAAAAGCAAGAAACAATTTTATAAAGTATATGACCTCATAAATGTTAAAAAATAGTATAGAAAGAAGAGTAATGGCTGTAAAATCCATCTATAAGAATAATTGAGAATGGCTAAGAAAAGTTTTGAAAGGAACTTCTAGTCCCAAATAGGGAAATATTTATTTCAAGCTACAATAAATAGTTCAATGAGAAATGGGGTGAGAATCAATTAACCTCAAGGGTACAGGACAAATACCTATACAAGGGTCTGTTACTAGACTAATACTTTAGAGAATAGTTTTGTAAATGTTCCAAAAGTGGCATTTTAAACCAGTAAGTAAAGGATAAACTAGGTAATAACTAATAGGTTATCTATTTAGAAAAATAAACAAACTTAGACCTTTATATCACATTATAAATTCCAAATGCAGCATAATATTATAAATCTCACTGGTAAAGCTGGAGAAAAATATATATTTCATGGAGTAACTAGAGGCCTGGTGCACAACATTCGTGCACTGGGGTGGAGGGGAGGGGTAGTCCCTCAGCCTGGCCTGCACCCTCTCGCAGTCCAGGACCCCTTGGGGGATGTCCACCTTAAGCCAGCAGGCGGACATCCCCCGAGGGGTCCTTAGCGCTGCATCAGAGTCGCCAGCTGTGAGCCCAGCTTCTGGCTGAGCAGCGCTCCCCCTGTGGAAGCGCACTGACCACTAGGAGGCAGCTCCTACGTTGGGTGTCTGCCCCCTGGTGGTCAGTGCATGTCATAGCGACCAGTCATTTTGCCATTTGGTCAATTTGCATATTAGCCTTTTATTATATAGGATAATTCAAGAGTAGGCCTTCCTTCCCCCAGCTGCTGGCACTGGTTTCCCTCTGGCACCCAGGACCCGGGCTTCCCTCACAGCCCCGGGTTTGTCCAGATGGTCGTCCAGAAGGACATCCAGTCTAATTAGCATATTACGCTTTTATTATTATAGACTAGAGACCCGATGCATGAAATTCGTGCAAGAGTAGGTCTTCCATGCCATAGCTCAGTGCTCGCGAGCCATATGTGGCTCTTTGGCCCCTTGAGTGTGGCTCTTCCAAAAAATACCACGTGCGGGCGCGCATGTACAGTGCAAAGTTGACTTAAAACTTTAAGTAAAGTTTATTAAGTTAATTTTAGGGAACGTTGTGGAGTGAAAGAAGATGTAGTGTCGAGGATTGAGAAAGGTATGTTGAGATGGCTTGGACATATAGAGAGGATGAACGAAAGGAGGTAGACGAAACAAGTATACAAGACGAGTGTGGATGGGAGAGTTGGAAGGGGTCGACCTCAGCGAACGTACCTCAATCAGATTGAGGACGTTTTTAGCAAAGGCCAGCTTAGGAGTACCCTAATTAAGTTAATAACAATGTACCTACCTATATAGTTTAAGTTTAAAAAATTTGGCTCTCAAAAGAAATTTCAATGGTTGTACTGTTGATATTTGGCTCTGTTGACTAATGAGTTTGCTGACCACTGCCCTAGCTGGTTTGGCTCGGTGGATAGAGCGTCAGCCTGCGGACTGAAAGGTCCCAGGTTCAATTCTAGTCTAGGGCACTTGCCTGGGTTGTGGGCTCGATCCCCAGTGGGGGGCATGCAGGAGGCAGCCAATCAATGATTCTCTCTCATCATTGATGTTTCTATTTCTCTCTCCCTCTTCTTTCCTATCTGAAATCAATAAAAATATGTTTATTAAAAAAAAAAAAAGTAGGTCTTCCTTCCCTTGGCTGCTGGCACCGGCTTCCCTCTGGCACCCGGGACCAGGCTTCCCTCGCAGCCCCAGCTTTGTCTGGAAGGTTGTCTGAAAGGACGTCCGGTCTAACTAGCATATTACACTTTTATTATTATAGATAATTCAAAATATCATCAAATGACAAATTATTAAGTTTCAAAAAAAATCCAAGGTTAAAATTTAAAAACCATTAAATGAAATTTATAAAACTGATTTGGGGTGGATAGGCATTCTATTTTATTCATAAAATAAAAACCATTTAAAAAGACAAAAAGTTGACAGTAGACCTTTAAAATAAATTTCTAGACAGAAAAGTAAGAAACCATGACATATATATCTCACACTATAAATATAGTTATACAAGAAAATAGTTCAAAGGCCAGCAACCAACAGGGAACACGTTTGCCATGTACAGCAGCTAGAAGGTTGATAGACTTCATATATGGTGTGTCTTACAATCCCCAAGATATAACAACCTGATAGGAAAAAGTGCAAAGGACAGAACAAAACTGATGGAGAAATAAAAAAGATCAAATATCCAATCATATTAGCAATGACAGAAATGCTAGTTTAACATTAAATTCTATGCTTCACTAATCAGATGAAAAAATGACAGTGCCCAATCCTGAGAGACAATGAAATGCACCGCATGTAGATGGGTACAGTCTTCTGAGAAGGCACCGTGGTAAATGTATCAAAAGCCTTACTCAGACCCTCTGACTTGTAACCCTGATTCCACTTCTAAAGTCTGTATCTGGCAGCCAGGACCCGGGCTTCCTTCCAGGAAGTAAATAAATAATCAACATTTCACACAAAGACAAGTGAAAACTGTGTCCTTACTGTGAAACTGGACAACAACCGTAAAATACAATACTGTGCAGCCAGCACAAAAACCTAAGTTCTCAAAGCATGTCTAACGACATGAGATATCCCACAAACAGTCCCGCAGGGTGACTCACCCCACGCATCAAAGGCTGAGGGTTGGATTCCCGGTCAGGGTACGTACCCAGGTTGAGGGTTCGATGCCTGGTCTGGGCACATATGGGAGACAACAGATGATGTCTCTCTCTCTCAAATCAATAAAAACATATCCTCGGTAAGGATTTTTAAAAAAGGAAACGAAGTTCACAAATGGAGTAAAATAAGAAAACAGGGACCCATGTCTGTAGCAGGATCATAACTGTCAAAGACGCATGTCCAAATATGCAGAGACAGGTCAGCAGTGGTTCTCAAGTACAATTGGAGATTTTGATTTTATTTTTCCTCCCATTTTCCTCCTTCTACTTTTCTAAATCGTCCAAAACTTAATGAACAGGTATTTTTAATCAGGAAAATGTCGCTTAAAAAATCCAAAGTAAACGCACTAATTTCAAATTAACACAGGATGCTAAGACCATGCAGCAGCTCTTCTTCCCTCTCCTTTACTTTATCCAAGTTGAGCAAAGGGTAAACTCTTAAAAATCCTGGTATGTTGACTGTCCAAAGTTGACTGATTAAAGGCGGAAGGGGGTGGAGAGAAGGTGGGGGAAGCAGGAGGCGGGCGTGCTGTGCAGGGCCTCAGCCCACTCACTCCTCAGCACCACAGGAAGGGCCAAGAATGAGAACCGCCTCGGAGCGCGTGCTCTGTAAACTCCCTCCCAGGTCTTCTTGCTACATCCAGGCCAGACAGTGAAGCAGCTGCTCAGAGGTACACAAGCTGTGGCCTTCTGTGGGAGAAAGGACAAAGGCGAAGCCCTTCCCAAACAAGCGCAGATGCAGAGGAGCTGCCCCGAGGCCTCCGCACCGGCCGTCAGTGGCCACCGCCTGGGCAGACGGAGCACAAACCTGAGGGCCTGAGCCAGGCGCCCTTGCTGACTGAGCGTGGCTTCACGGAGGCCACAGGGCTACCCACAGGGATAAGCATGTCCTTCCACGGGACACCTGCTAATCCTGCCTGGTCCCGGCCCGGACGCTGGCCAGTGCAGCTGTCAGGGAGCTGGCTCATCAGGTTGGACTTCCACCCCGGCTGGCTTCCCAAGGAGGAGTCCAAGTTCCACAGAAAGGAGCAGGCTGCTGAGGCGCACGGCTAGCACACCAGCTCCCCGCAACCGCCACCCCAGAAACCGCTGTGTCCCCTGCCCCTACAGCTCTCTGCAACCGGCCACCCCAGAAACCGCTGTGTCCCCTGCCCCTACAGCTCCCCCGCAACCGCCACCCCAGAAACCGCTGTGTCCCCTGCCCCTACAGCTCCCCAGCAAACCAGTGCCACCCCCAGAAACCGCTGTGTCCCCTGCCCCTACAGCTCCCTGCAACCACCACCCCAGAAACCGCTGTGTCCCCTGCCCCTACAGATCCCCTGCAACCGCCACCCCAGAAACCGCTGTGTCCCCTGCCCCTACAGATCCCCCGCAACCGCCACCCCAGAAACCGCTGTGTCCCTGCCCCTACAGCTCCCCTGCAACCAACCACCCCAGAAACCGCTGTGTTCCCTGCCCCTACAGCTCCCTGCAACCACCACCCCAGAAACCGCTGTGTCCCCTGCCCCTCTGCTCTACCCATGTAAAACTGAGGGGCAATTAACCTACTTAGGTGACCCAGGAAGGATGCAGTAAACACATACATACAATCACAGAGAAACCACAAAAATGCCACCGTCAGAACACTGATCCATGCATCCTGATAAAGGGAGCCAGACATCACAGAGAAGCCACTGTCATCTCAGGCGCTCACACATTTTCATTCCTTTAAACGTCACAAAATTAAACTTCCCGTTCACACATGAAAACACGGAGGCTCGGAGAAAAAGAAAAGGCAGCTCAAAGTCACAGAGTAGGAAATGCGGACCTTGGAATTGGAACTCCAGGGCCCATGCCATTTCTCTCAGGACACAGGAGACGTCCTGATCCTGTCGCTACAGGGGTCTCCTGTCTGGCCCTGTGGGATCAGCCTCACGCTGCGTTAGGACAGGGCCAGTCTTTCCACCGCTGCCGGCTGCAGCTCCGGGCCCACGACAGAGACAGTCTACCCAACAGCTTAATCTCGGTCCAGGAAAGGACATTAGCCGAGGTCACAGTAACCAGTAATTATAACAATGGCTGCAATCACTAAGCATCTGCCCTAGGAATGTTACCCATATCTGGCCTGAGTAACAACAGAGTTGATGTGTCCATTTTTCAGATGAAAACACAGAGGCTCCACAAAGTCTCACAGCAGGAAATGGAATCAATCAGATACCACAGCCTCCTTCCTAACCTCCACCTCTCCTGCTGTGACAAGATAATGAAACCCAAATCGGTGGTTTCGGTCAACGCCCCCTCCTCTGGGCAGTCTGCCCAGCACCTGAACCCTCCCTGGCCCAGGGCTCCAGCCACTACCTTGGTTGAGGTAGGTCAGTGTCTCTTCATGCAGCTTCACAGCTGGGGACGTGGCAGCACACAGCACGTACTGCAGGGGTGGCAGGCGGGCCTCGTTCTCGGGGGACAGCTGGGGCTCCTCCTGCTTGAAGATGGGCAGCGCGAGCACATCACTGCAACACACAGAGGGAGAGGTCAGGAGCAATGACAGCCACGCTGGGAGAAGTGGATGCAGACCGCGTCCTCAAGGGCAGCCCAGCAAAGCACAGGGCCGAGAGCTGGGTCAGCTTCTGCACCTCACAGCGCAAATACTTTCTGAAAGAGCAAACCAACCTGCGATGACTCTACTTTCCCTCAATGACCCGCAAGAGATTTATTCAATCAAATCATTAATAAGGAAAAAAATGCAAAGTCATCTAATACTGCAAATTACAGAAATCTCTGTGACAATGGGACTCCCAGCAATGGAGTGAACCTTAGATGCCATTTGGTTTCCACCCATAAGAAAGACATTACAAAGTCTTGCTTTTAGAATATAACTCTAGATAAATATTTTAATTGCTTAAATAAACTATTCTTTTTTTGGCCACTTCTCAGAATAATACAACGCTGTCCTTGGGGCTCTGAAAATACAGAAACTGCTGAGACATCCCCCCACCCTTTAAAAATAAAAAGGACAGTTGGCCCATAACCCCTACGTTAAGGGTCATGCTAGTACCTCCTAAATGCGAAGCAAGAAGGAAGGACCTTGATTTCAATTCGGTTTTCTTATCCAAACGGGAAATGGGAAGATGCTCAAGGATTCTTTTCCTCCACTTCTGAGCCAAAATCCTCGCCATACCCCAAAAAATCAGCCCCACATCAGCCTATGCCTGGAGAACCTGTTTCTAGATGTATTTTTAAATGCCCTTGCAAATTGGAAAGAAATCCTTGAGAACATGAGTGACCTGTGGGCAGACCTGTTTAAGGCCTCCACATTATGAGCAGCACAGGAACAGGTGCCAGAAAAGTGCCAGTGCCCTTATCTTGATAACCCCCCCCCCCCCCTCCGTGTGCAGGGCTCTGAATCAGATCCCCTGGGCCTGCTGCGCTGTATAAACAGCAGTCACTGGTACACTCTGTTCCTCATACAGCACAATAAACGCATGTCTCTAAAACACAACCCAGCACACACCCAACAATGTCTAACAATTCTCAGAAGGAAAGTCAGGCTTGGAGCACCTGGAGTGCGGCCCGCGGTCCACACCCTCCTCTCCAGGCGGGCGGCCCAAGTGGTGTCTAGGAACAGAGGAAGAGCAGCAGGCCTGCTCACCTGGGGATCGCATAATTTCATGTTCGCCCAAACCATGGAAGTTAATAATCCATGGGCCGCTGCCTTTAAACACAACAAGGGGGCGGGGGTGCAGGGGTAAGAACCATCTCTCAACAGTAACTCGTTTCAAGCCTGGCATCCTTATTTGCCAAGGAATAAAGTCACGGGAACACCAAACAGAAAAGGCAAAGAAGGAGACAAGGCCACTGCCTGGTAAAGTCAAACCACTTGTCGTCTGCAGTGAGGAGACGGCCAAACATCAAACAGGAAAGCCCAGGAAAAAGACAAGACCCTCACTCCAGAGTTGGGGGGACGAGGGAATATTCACGACCCCTCACCTTGGCCTTCACTGAGGTCAACTTCTACAAGGTGAAAACCCCAACTTCCAAAAGGGAAATTTTTAAAAAAGGGCAGGGCCCCAGCCGATTTGGTTCATCTGACTGAAGGGTCCCAAGTTCCATTCCGATCAAGGGCACATACCTTGTTTGCAGGCTCGATCCCTGGCCCAGGTCGGGGCATGTGTGGGAGGCAACCTATCGGTGTATTTCTCTCACATCGATGTTTCTCATTCTCTTCCCCTCCCTTCCACTCTCTTAAAAAACCAATGGAAAAATATCCTCGGGTGAGGATTAACAAAAAAAATTAAAAATGGCATGGATATGGCTGGTGTGCTCAGTGGTCAGAGCGTCAGCCTGTGCACTGAAGGGTCATGGGTTCAATTCCCCGTCAAGGACACTACCTAGGTTGCAGGTTCAATCCCTGACCACTGTAGGGGCGCATGCAGGAGGCAACCAATAAGTGTCCCACATCCATGTTTCTCTCTCTCCCTCCCTCTCTTCCTTCCATTCTCTCTAAAAATCAATAGGAAAAAAAAATACTCAGGATTAACAAAAAAAATTTTTTAAAGGGGTCATGGGCCAAATGCTTCTTTATCCATGGACCCAAAATGACCCCAGAAATCAATACGGCTTTATAGCTCCTTTCACCCAATTCCCCCCCTCCCACCCCTGCCACAATACCAAAATCCTAAAAGGTACCTCAGGTACCCCAAAGACAAATTTCCATCTCAGTAGCAGAGGCACCTCCCATGCACAGGGAATTATTCCGTAATGGGATGACATTTTAGGTATCCGGGAAGATTTAAATACACTCACCCTCCATTCAAGGTCACCTTCAAAATCATCTTTAAGGTATGGCACATGCTTAACAGCCACAAACTAAAACTCGGGCAAAACTATGCCTAAAGCTGCATCATGCAGTAATAAAAAAAAATGCTGTAACATTTTGTAAGTGAATGGGCGCTTACTCTTCGCCAGGGATGAACATCCGCCTGGGGCTGCACAAGTCCCCCAGAGCGGCTTCTCTGGTGACACCACAAGGTTGCCGACACAGCCGTCAGTCCTTCATTAAGACCCCAGACTCATGCCATCTCCTATTACTCTGGCCATGAGTAAAACCAGCAGACATCAACTCAGCCATTCCTTCGCCTTCTAGAAGGGGTGTCTACAAGGAGGGCTATTGGACCAATGTCTGTCAGAAACAGATTCACAAATAAATCTGCATGGAAACTTCGAGGGGGAAAAAAGAAAGAAAAAGACCCTCTCGGTGGCTCTCACTGTGGGGCCTCACTGCTCACGTTCTCTGCTCCCGCACCAAGTCCCGCTTGGGTTTAAACCCGGTACTTTCATAAACTGTGACCAGGATGGAAACAAGGCTGGCTAAAGCTGGTTCGGGCAAGTTCGGAAAATGAAATGACTGCACAACAGTGGCCAACAGTCCTCCCGGGAGGGACGCCAACGGGGTCCCACTGCCTGGGGACAGAGGAGAACTCCGCACACAGGCAGGACTGACTTCCCTCTGCAGAGCACAAGTCAAAGAAGGAAGATTCCCTCAAGGCCAGAGACCCGCGGGCCTCGGGCGAACGCGCGCAAGGCCACCTGCAGCGAGGGGGCCGCCGGCCCGCCCGAGCCCCCGCCGGCGCCCGCGAGCCTCAGGTGCAGGGCAGCGCGCGCCACTCACTCACTCGCCCCTCGGCCGGACCAAGGACGCTGAAGAGGGGGCGAGGGGGCCGGGGGGCCGGAGGGCCGAGGGGCCGGGAGGACGCGGGGTCGTGGGGAGAGGGGGCCCAGGAGGCTGGAGAGGGGACCCAAGGTTGGCGAGGGAGCTGGGAGGACAGGGGCGAAGAGCAGACTAGACTCCCCGGGGCGGGCAGCCCCCCGACGCCAGGGGAAGGAGCCGGGGGCAGGCGCACGGAGGTGGCTGTAGCCGGCAGGTATGCGCCCCACGCCCGAGGTCGTTAGGGGCGGGCCCTCCCGGGCACCAGGCACCAAGCTCTACCGGCCGGGCCCCCGACACCGCGCGCCCGTCCCGCCGGCGTCCGTGCGTCCCGACGCAGGCTGGGCGCTGCTGTCTCAAATTCGCCAAGGGCGGAGAGCGGGAATCGGAGCGCGGCGGGGGGACCCGTGCCCGGAGCTCTCCGCCCGCCCCCCGCCCACGCGCCCCGGCGCCCGCGGGCCTCACCGCAGGTAGCGCCGGAGCCGTGCTGGTTGTAGTGCTCGGGCTGCGTGTGCCAGAACCAGCATGGCTGCAGCCCGGCCGCCGCCGCGCCTCCCGCTCGGTCA
>NW_005871584.1:336880-463724 GCF_000147115.1 Myotis lucifugus | reverse complement strand
CAAAATCCATCAATCACTCACTGTCTACGCTAAGGGCTCTGAGCTCGTGGTGTTTTCCTTTTAGTTCTGTGTTTATCTCCTGAATGTGAACTCCACGAGGCAAGGCCTGGACTCACTCGCCCTGTTAGCTCCGCTGCCTAGAAAGGTGCTTTGGGACGTGGTAAGTGCTCATGGGTATTCCTTGAATAAATGTGAGAAAAGGGATGGTCCAGTGAGTCATCAGTCACCGGGAGGAGGTGGCATTGAGCTGAGGACGCATGTCTGTGAGTATCTGGAGGGAAAGAGGTTCCAGGCAGAGGCAACAGCGATCGCCAAGGCCCCAGAACAGACCCCTTAGCATGGCTGGGCTGGGTGAC
Organism: Myotis lucifugus; assembly: GCF_000147115.1. Taxonomy (NCBI): domain Eukaryota; kingdom Metazoa; phylum Chordata; class Mammalia; order Chiroptera; family Vespertilionidae; genus Myotis; species Myotis lucifugus. The sequence goes on along the minus strand of NW_005871584.1, from coordinate 463,368 downwards.
CAGAGCCAGAGCTTAGGGGCTGAGGTGGGAGAGGCAGGCAGGACGGGCCCTAGGGGGCCCAGCAGACCCTGCCAGGAGCTGGGGTTATGTTCCCGGTGTCTTAAGCAGAGGAGGTGCATATCTGATGTGCCTTTGGGAAAGATCAATCTGGAAGGAGTGTGGACAGAGGGTCGTAGTGGGGGTCAGTTAGGAGGGAGTGGAGGTCAAACAGCCATAACACCAAGTTCTGTCCCTGTGTGTTAATCAAAGGAAATGAAGTCGCATGGAGACCTGGGCCCAGAATCCCCCCCTCCCCTCTCTGTTCTCTCAGCTCCCCTCCCTCCAGCCACAGCTGCAAGACACTTACCCTGAGTAGCTCTCAAGGACTACTACCCACCCGCCCCCTGCTCTTCTGCCCCATGAGGACAATGAAAATGTGCAGCTCAGTTCCCCTTCAAGGAAGGACTTGCTGCACTCACCACAGGGAGCACTAAGCAGCCAGCCCTCCGCCCCCAGCACTGCTGGGACTGCCTCGGCTCCACAGAGCCACTATCAAGGCCCGAGTACTGAGAGTCTGACCCTGCCCGGCTGGCCGACGTGGCTCGGAGGTTGAGTGTCTACCTATGAACCAGGAGGTCACAGTTTGATTCCCAGTCAGAGCATATGTCCAGTTGCTGCTCCATCCCCAGTGTGGGCGTCAGGAAGCAGCTGATCAATGATTCTTTATCATCATTGATGTTTACATCTCTCTCCCTCTTCCTTCCTCTCTGAAACCAATAAAAACATATTATGTTTTTAAAAAAGCGTCTGGCCCTCTCAGCAGATAGGCTGCTTTAGCCCGGGACTCCTCATGCACCCGCTGAAATTGCTGGGGGGCGGCGTTCCCTCCGTCTGATCCGCCCCTGTTTTCCTCTGGTCCCCTGCACAGGTGTTAATCTCAGGGGAACTTCCTAATGAGCATCCTGAACACTAATCGTCTCGGGGGTCTCAGGGTCCGTGCCAAGCACTGCATGTAGACGGGAGGCACTCGGGGATGGCGGGTTCTCGCTTCAGCCGAGTAGTAGCTGCATCTGGGAGGGAGCTAGAGAGTAAGCTTTCCTTCCAAGCAGTGGTCAGGGTGGGGCTCTTAGTGAGGCTGCCTGAGCGATGGGCTCGGCTCCCGGGGTCTCCCCGCATAGGGGTCACCAGGAAGCCCTTGAGGACCAAAATCCAGGAGCACTTCCTCCGGTGCTTTCATCTGTGCACACCCTTCCTCTTCTGCCTCTGGGCTGACGAGAATCCCATCCCAACACAGACTGGATGTGGCTGGAGCGGTGCACGTCCATTTCGGGACCTGGAGGACACTCACCGTGGGGAGAAGGGAGGGGGCTCGTTTCCCTCTTGGCGCTGCCTGTGTCTTGCCTCCGGCCATGATCTTTGTTGCTGGGACTCGAGATGAAAAATGAAGACAGTTGCTGATTCTTCAGGTTTTAAACCCCATGTTTTCTGCGTCCCCTTTGCCCAATCCCGTGGCCTTTCTTCCCCTCTGCACCCTCCGTCTGGTGGCTCTGAGGCACTGGAGGTGGGAGGCAGTCTGGACCCCTTCCTGCCTGCATGCCACCCTCCCGCTCTCCCCTGGTCCTCATCCTCCCGAGCCCCCAGCTCTAGGCGCAGAGCGGAGAGGGTGGTTTGGGTGGGTGAACGGGAGTCTAAGGACGGCCCAAGTGGGGAATGGGTCTCAGAGGGAAAAGCATATTGTTTATAATTGCGAAAACTGGAGGCAAACTGAATGTCCATCAATAGTGTGGACAGAGGGTCGTAGTGGGGGTCAGTTAGGACTAGATCCTCAGCTGTGGTCTGGTCACATGATGGAATCCTCTACAAGCATGAAACTGATTAGAGCTACTTGGCTGAACTCACAGACAAGGCTGAGCAAAAAGCAAGCTGCCGGTTGCACACTGTGTGATACTGCTTTATGCTAAGGTTAGAAACACGCGAAACAACACTAAATATTGTCCAGGCTGCTTGCCCGTGTGGCTAGGAGGTGACACACACCACGGCAGCGTCGGCTTCCCTCTGGGAGGAGCTCGCCGTCCTTCCCCGTAGGATCTGTTCACATTAATTATCTCTTAGGTGGGACAGCAGGGACACGAACAGCCATTGCAACGTCTTTTTACATATTTAGGCCATCTGAAATGTTTCATTAATAGATGGATTTCTGAGTCTCTGCACAGGCTGGAGGCCTTGCAGGCCCTGCGTGTGGCCTGGGAGAGGAGAGAAGGGCCCTGGCTGCCCTGCTCCAGCGTCAAGTACAACGGGCTTGGCCTGGAGTGGAGGACGCCCCTTCTGAAAAGGCAGGTGTGGATGCTCCCAGAAGGTAGCAAGCAGCTCACATCTACCCAGATACCACGTCCCTTTCCGGGATAGGCTGTGACCCGTTCCCCGGCGCTGCCCAGGGCCCACCCACGAGGAGGGACTGCTTGGTTGGAGGTAAGTGGAAAGAGGGTGGAGGGCCTCAACAATGTCTAATCCTGAAAAGCCATCTGTCTTCCTCACTCGGATTCCCTGAAGGGGAAGGAACTTACATCCCAGCTGTTATTTTTGGAATACCTGCTCCGGCTGGGCACCCACAGTAGCCCTGGGAGGTGGGGCTTGAATGCCCATTTGCAGGTGGGGGAGCTGAGGTTCAACAGAGGAAGCCAGCTGCTGAAATGTGCAAGGCCACAGAGGGAAGGAAGAAGGCCGGGAGGGGGGAAAAGGTACCTGCCTGTCCACTAGCCCCAGAGGAATGCCCCCCCCCCAGCCCCTGGCACTTTCCCCTGGGCGCCCCCGCCCCCCCCCCCAGCAGATGCCTCTGCAGGACTCAGGCAGGAATTTCCTCCTGGGAGGGGCCTCCTGTTGCGCAGACCCAGATGGAGTGATGGGGTGACGAAGAGTGGTTTCCAAAGCAGCGCATGCCGCGTTCTGGGCGGAGGCAGGGCCAGCCCTCACTGCCGTGCAGGCTGCCAGGCAGGACAACGGGACGGACCCAGTACCGAGGAGGGAGCCTCCGAGACCAGGTCTCAGGCCTGCCAGGCCCTCTTCACAGCACCTCAGCCCCGGACTCCCGTGGGGCGGCAGGGCCTCGGGCAGGGGAAGAAGGAAGCTCCCGCCTGCTGAGGGTGGGCCCTGACTTAACTAGTGCATCCCCTGGCCCCCACATCCTGCCAGCTCACTGTGGTAACCCAGGTACCCAGGGAGGGAAACTGAGGCTCCAAGGCTGGAGTGCCTTGCCCAAGGCAGGGTGGCCAAGATTCAAGATTTGAACCCAGGCCATCTGACTCAGGACCCCAAGCCAGTCCTGGGCGCCTCCACCCCCAGCCTCGGCCTGGCCTGGGCCATGCGCAGACAGCTGTGGAGCTGGGGTCGGAGGCCCCAGTGGGAAGACGGGATCTTCCCCACGTCTGCACCCCCACCAGCTCTGTAATCTCCCAGGCAGCATCCTGTCCTCTCCGAAATGCGGCCCCTGCGCCTGTCCCGGGTTCACAGAGGCTGCTTGGGAGCTGCTTGATGAACTGACTGACGTGACTGACGTGAAACACTGTGGCAGAGGCTCCCAATAGCAAGGTCACTAGTACGGTCTATTATGTGATTTTTTAAATGCATTTTTATTGAATTTATTGAAGTGACATTGGTTTATAAAAGTGTATAGATTTCAGGTGTACATTCCTACAATACATCATCTGTGTAGTGTATAGTGCAGTGATGGCGAACCTATGACATGCGTGTCAGAGGTGACACGTGAACTCATTTTTTTGGTTGATTTTTCTTTGTTAAATGGCATTTAAATATATGAAATAAATATCAAAAATATAAATCTTTGTTTTACTATGGTTGCAAATATCAAAAAATTTCTATATGTGACACGGCACCAGAGTTAAGTTAGGGTTTTCAAAATGCTGACACGCTGAGCTCAAAAGGTTCGCCATCACTGGTATAGTGTGTTCACCACCCCAAGTCAAGTTTCCCTCCATCACCATTTATCCCTTTACCCTCTTCTATCTCCCCCCACCCTCCTTACATAATTAACATTCTCTGGGAATAGCATAGAGACACACACAAAATTAAAAGGAGTCATCCTCCAAAAATACCTCAGCCGCCCCTTTCCCCCCTCATCCGACTCTTCAGAGTTCAGAACTTCCCCTGGGCTCTTCCTGAGCTGGGTGGTACCCACAAGGAGACTACGAGAGGCACACTAAGGGCGCTAGAACTATCCAGAGATCTTGGAGCTGATAACCCAGGCGGGCTTCCTGGGGGAGGAGGACAGGGGTAATTTGACCTGAGCCCAGAGGGAGGGAGGGTTTCTATACATGAAAGAGAAAAGAAGGGGTTGGCCCAGCATGAGGAACAGCATACACAAAGGTGCAGAGGGAGGGGGGTGGGAGGTCCTCCTAGGATACAATAGTGGGGCAGTGGGCAGCCAGGGACCCCTGACTTCTAGGGAGTGGACTGGTGGGGAGTGGGCTGACGGTGCCACCTCTTGTTTCGATGTGCAATGGCATTGATTGAGGGTGCTCTTGGGCCCAGCAGCTGTCTGGGAGCGAGGAAGGGAGTGCACAGAAGGGCAAGTTAGGCTGTGAGACCTCAGTGGATCCTCTGGGAGCTCTGGGGCCAGGATGGCCCTTAGAATTGTCCAGAATTTGGGCAAGGGAGTCGGGCCTTTATATACCCACACCAACCAGCAATGGTCAGAGGAAGGTTGCCCCTGGAGAAGGGTGGGGAGGGCACATGACCGAGCGACTCAGCTGAGGGGCGAGTCCTGCAGAGGGACCCAGTCCATGGTGTCACCTGGCAACGCTCCCTGCAGCAGGGGCTTGGCACCTTGGCCCAGGAGGGGACACCTGGTCCGGGCATGACAGCACCCCCCATGCTCTTGGAGCTGAGTCTCCATTTGTGGAATGAAGACCCCTGCTCTTGGAGCTGCTGGGGACTACGGGAGACAATGCATGGGGGTGCAGAGCACGCTGCTGCCCCTTCTCCAAAGCTCTCCAGATTCTCAGCGGCACGTCATCAATCTGATTTTTAATTACTTCTCAAATGTCCAAAACTGTGGTGATCAAAAACCCCAGGTGCTAGTTAGGGTTACGTTCTGCTGCAAGTAAAAGAAACCCCCAATAAAGTGGCTTAAATGAGGTAGAGGCTTACTTCTCTCTTAAGTTCTAAGTCTATGGCTCGCACCACCCAACACAGCACCCAGGAGCCACGTGTGGCCACTGAGCACTGAAATATGGCTGGTCTTAATCAAGATGTGTTGGAAGTGCAAAATACACACTGATTTCAAAGCTTTTGTCTGAAAACAATAAAATTAGCCTGTCAATAATGCTTCTACTGACCCCATGATAAATATGTTCAATACATTGAGTTAAATATCCTATGTATATTATTGAAATTAATTTCACCTGGTTATTTTACCTTTTAAAATGTGACTACTAAAAAAAAATCAAATTTAAACATGTGGCTCGCATTCGTAATGTGTTCCTATTGGACAGAATTGTTCTAGAGCAGTGATGGCAAACCTATGACACGCGTGTCAGAGATGACATGCGAACTCATTTTTTTGGTTGATTTTTTTTGTTAAATGGAATTTAAATATATAAAATAAATATCAAAAATATAAATCTTTGTTTTACTATGGTTGCAAATATCAAAAAATTTCTTGCCCTAACCGGTTTGGCTCAGTGGATAGAGCGTCGGTCTGTGGACTGAAGGGTCCCAGGTTCGATTCCCTTCAAGGGCATGTACCTTGGTTGTGAGCACATACCCAGTGGGGGTTGTGCAGGAGGCAGCTGATCGATGTTTCTAACTCTCTATCCCTCTCCCTTCCTCTCTGTAAAAAAAAAAACAATAAAAAAATATTAAAAAAAAATTTCTATATGTGACACGGCACCAGAGTTAAGTTAGGGTTTTTCAAAATGCTGACACACCAAGCTCAAAAGGTTCGCCATCACTGATCTAGAGCATGATTCTCAAGCAGAGGTGACTTTGCCCCCAGAGGACACGGGGCACATGGCTTTCTCCAGAAATATTTTTGGTGTCACAACCTGCAGGGTCAGGGGCTGCCGGCATCTAGTGGCACAGGACAGCCCCACCACAAAGAATTACCCAGCACAGAATGTTACTAGGGCTTAGGCCGAGCGGGTCTAGTTTAATTCCTCCCTGGTATCCTACAGCGTGAGCAGCCCAACTTCTCACATCTTGTGTCTTTGCCAGGCGTCCCTTCCATGTGCAATGTCGCAGCACAGTCTGAAACAGCTGCTGGACCTCCAGCCATTGTGGCAGCATCTAGCCAGCCACCAAGGAGGGGAGCCCAGGGCACACTTTCTCTCTTCAAGGAAGAGTACCCGCCGCTTCTGTCCACTTCCCATTGATTGGTACCTGGTCACCTGATCTCACCTTAATGTACGGGAAGCTGGGAAATGTAGTCCTTCCTGCAGTGGCACTTGCCCAGCTACAAATCAGCGGTTTCCTACGGAGAAAGATGGGAGAATGAGGGGGGACTAGTATCTTGCCAAGGGCACCGGCAAGAAATATTATCCCCATGTTACAGATGAAGAAACAGGTACGTGGGTAGGGGGACTTGCCAAGACGCAGAGGAGAGGGCAGACTCGGCGTGAGCGGAGGCCTCCTGATGGCTAGGGTCTTGTCATCGCCCTGCTACCCTGCAGGCAGGGCTAAGTCACACTTTTGTTCTTTGAATCCCACCGGCCAGTGGTCCATGTTGGTCACCTCCCTCACCACGAGGCCGTTTCTCCGTCCATAGCTTCACTGATCTCTCCAGGAAAGACGGGCTTCTCAGAGTTGTTCCTTCAGGTTCACAGAAGTCTGGAGTCTACTTACTAACATCGAACAGTCCCGGTTTCTTAGCTTTGACAAATGCGCACGGTACCCCAAGCTGTTGTCAAGGGAGGAGACTGGGGAAGAGGATAGGGCGGCTCAGTGTTATATTGGCGACTTTTCTGTGCTGCTGAAATTATTCCAAAATGAAAAGACTTTAAAACATGTTTCTTCAGAATCCAAATAGTCAAATAGATACATTTGGGCACGGGTGCTTGGGGGTTCTTAAAGCAAAGCTCACCTGCATTATTGACAATTATCGTTCACCAAATAGCCCGGACAGAGTGAACGTATTCTGACAAATAACTACTGTATACCAGCTCTCAGCATGTTCCAAGCGATTTTCCTAGCTCATCTAGTCTCACAGGGGCCATGTAAGACAGCGCATGTGCCCATTTCACAGATAAGGCTGTGGAGGTCCAAGAAGGCCAGAGATCAGGCAACCCTCCCACGGACACATGACTAACGAGTGGAAGGGCTGGGATTTGAACCCCAGTTCCTCCCACTCCAAAAATCCCACTACTGCCCTCCGCCAATTCTCTTCTCTCTCCGAGATCCTCCCATCAGTCTTTTCGGCAGGCAAATATCCTCATTCTGATGAGAACTGCCTTACTACCCGCTCCGCAGCCACTTTGTCACAGTGCCTTCCCTCCAGGGACCGAACAAGAGTCCATACCGGGGCTTCCTCAAGCCTCTGCAGCAAGTCCACACGTAGTACCTCTTTCCCCGGGGGGGCGGGGGGGGGGGCTGCTACCCCAGAGAAATGAGGAAAAGCAGGGAATGAGATGCAGAGAGTCCCTCCTCAGGGTCACAGCCAAGGTGTTTAAGCTTCTGACTCACTGTCCCATTTAACTCTCTCCCTTCCTGGCTCTCGCTCCCACGCAGTTCCATTCCTAGAATGCCAGCTCTCAGCCTTCACCCTTGAAGCAGGATATTGGAAGAATTTTCTTGAAGAATTTGGCCTTGGGGACTCCCCAGTCAAAGAGCCCAGCCAGATCAGCCTGCAGTGACAGTCAGTCAAGCCCCTCCCATACACTCTGAGCTACCAATCAACTGTTTAGCCCCTCTTCATATGAGCAGATAATCATGGATCCAGCATGTGAGAAAAGGTTCTAACATAAGATACAGAGACCAGAACACCCAAATATGGGCACCTCTCTGGAACTTTCTCTTGGCTGCCATGTCCCCTCTGCTGGTACAGCCCACATCCAATGGTGCTTGACCTGGGTGTGAAGGCCTGACTCCCAGGCCCCGGTTTGGGACAATTCTGTAGAGCTGCCCATGGGATTGGCTGAGGCCTTCCTCAACCTGGGGCAAGTGGCTTCTCTAAGGGTGACTGTCCTCATCCCATCCTTTGATTTGTTAGCTTATTAATTCACTCATTTAACAAGTATTTGTTGAGTTGCATTATGTGTTGGGAACCACACACACGTCCCCATCCTCACAGAGCCGAGGGTTTGATGCAGGAGGACAAATGCAAGCACGCACACAGCCCATGGTGGGTGAATTGTGAGGAGCCCAGGAGGCAGGGGGTGTGGGAGGCTCCCGAGCCTGCAAAGGCCTGGGAAAGAGCAGGTTCTGCACCCAGCAGGCACTGCCTTACTCTCGTCTCACTGCCTGCAGGACCCTGGGTTTCCCAGGGAGCCATGCTTCTCTCCTGTTCCTTGGAATCACTCGAGAGTTAGTCCTGGTCCAGTGGGCAGCTCCCTGCCCTGCCCTGTGTGGCCTGAGTGTCCTGAGAACTGACCCAGTGGAACCAGGCACACCCCCTCATGTCCAGGGGCCCCCATTTACCAGCATTTCCACTGCTCCCACCGTGCACCTCCAGTGGTCAGGAGCAGGGAGACACCTCCTCACTGCCCTACTTCACAGCAGACATGCCATGCCCACCCAGAATCCTCACACCCTTCCACACGCTGTGACAGAGAATATCTCATCAAACCTAACATGCCATTAATTGTAAGATGCATCATTATTTTTTTAAATTTACTTTTATTGTTGACAGTATTCCAGATGCCTCCCATTTCACACCTTTGCCCCACTCTACCCAGCTTCTGCCCCACCCAGGCCTTTCCCATGGCATGGCCTGTGTCCTTGGGTGATGCACACGTTCTTTGATTAATCTTTTCCTGCTGCCCCGCTGCCTTCTCCCTTCCCTCTAAGATCTGTCGGTCTGTTCCATGTATCCATGTCTCTGGTTCTATTTTGTTCATCAGTTTATTTTGTTCATTAGATTCCACATATAAGTGAGATCATGTGACCTTCGTGTTTCTCTGACTGGCTTATTTTGCATAGCTTAATGCTCTCCAGGTCCCTGCATGCTGTCTCAAAGGGTAAGGGATCCTCCTCTTTTACAGCTGCAAAGTATTCCATGGTGTAAATGTACCACAGCTTTTTTATTCACTCATCTGCTGATGGGCACTTGGGCTGTTTCCGGATCTTAGCTATTGTAAATTGTGCTGCTATGGACATAGGGGTGCATATAGCCTTTCTGACTGGTGTTTCTGGTTTCTTGGGATATATTCCTAGAAGTGGGATCACTGGGTCAAATGGCAGTTCCATGTTTAATTTTTTGAGGAAACGACATACTGTTCTCCACAGTGGCTGCACCAGTCTGCGTTCCCACCAGCAGTGCACAAGGGTTCCTTTTCTCCACATCCTCTCCAGCACTTATTTGTTGATTTGTTGATGACAGCCAGTCTGACAGGTGTGAGGTGATACCTCATTGTAGTTTTAATTTGCATTTCTCTGATGATTAGTAATGTTGAGCATTTTTTCATATGTTGCTTGGCCATTGTATGTCCTCTTTGGAGAAGTGTCTATTCAGGTCCTTGGCCTATTTTTTAATTGGATTGTTTGTCTTCCTGGTGTTGATTGTATGAGTTCTTTATCTATTTTGAAAATTAACCCCTTATCAGAAGTATCATTGGTGAATATGTTCTCCCATACAGTGGGCTCCCTTTTCATTTTGTTGGTTTCTTTTGCTGCGCAAAATCTTTTTAGCTTGATGTAGTCCATTTGTTTCTTCTTTCCCTTGTTTCTCTTACCCTAAGTCCTAGGGCCTAGGAGATGTCAGTGAAAATTCTGCAATGTGAGGATTTTTATGGTTTCATGACTTACTAGTACATTTAAGTCTTTTATCCATTTTGAGTTTATTCTTGTGTATGGTGTGAGTTGGTGGTCTAGTTTCATTTTTTTGCATGTACCTGTCCAATTTTTCCAATGCCATTTATTGAAGAGACTATCTTTACTTCATCATATGCTCTTGCCTCCTTTGTCAAATATTAATTTACCATAATGACGTGGGTCAATTTCTGGGGTCTCTGTTCTGTTCCATTGATCTATATGCCTGTTCTTGTGCCTATACCAGGCTATTTTGATTACAATGGCTTTGTAGTATAGTTTGATATCTGGTATTGTGATCCCTCCAGCTTTGTTCTTTCTCAAGATTGCTGCTGCTCTTCTGGGCCTTTCTTGGTTCCACATAAATTTTTGGAATATTTGTTCTAGATCTGTGAAATATGCTGATGAAATTTTAATAGTAATTGCATTGAATCTGTAGATTGCTTTGGGTAGTATGGACATTTTAATGATGTTAGATCTTCCAATCAATGAACACAGTATACGCTTCTACTTGTTGGTATCTTCCTCTATTTCTTTTTTTCAATGTCCCATACTTTTCCAAGAACAGGTCTTTTACCTGCTTGGGTAAGTTCATTCTTAGGTATCCTATTTCTTTTGTTGCAATGGTAATTGGAATTGTTCTTTTAGTTTCTCTTTCTGAGAGTTCATTATTGGTGTATAAAAATGCCATCGATTTCTGGATGTTAATTTTGTATCTTGCTACTTTGCCAAATTCACTTATTATATCTAGTAGTTTTTTGGTGGAGTCTTAATGGTTTTCTATATACAATATTATGTCATCTGAAAACAATGACAGTTTTACTTCCTCCTTTCCATTTTGTCTGATCACTGTGGCCAGGACTTCCAGTACTATGTTGAATAAAAGTGGTGTAAGTAGACATCCCTGCTCCTAAAGGAAACGCTTTTAGTTTTTGCCCAGTGATTATGATGTTGGCTGTAGGTTTGTCATATATGGCCTTTATTATATTGAGTTAGGTCCCCTCTATTCTTACTTTGCTGAGCTTTTATAAAAAAGGATGTAAGATTTTGTTGAATGCTTTTTCTGCATCTAGTTATAATCGTGATTTTTGTCCTTCATTTTGTTTATGTGACGTATCATATTTATTGATTTGCAAATATTATACCAGCCATGCATCCCTAGAATAAATCTCACTTGGTCATGGTGCATGATCTTTGTAATGTATTGCTGGATTTGATTTGCTAATATTTTGTTGAGGATGTGTTGTTGTTGTTGTTGTTAATCCTCACCCGAGGATATTTTTCCATTGATTTTTTAGAGAGAGTGGAAGAGAGAGGAAAAGACAGAGAGAAACATCAATATGAGAGGAACACACATCAATTGGTTGCCCCCTGCATGTGCCATGAACAGGGCCAGGGCCAGGGCCAGAGAGGAGCCTGCAACCAAGGTACATGCCCTTGACTGGAATCGAACCCGGAACCTTTTGGTCCGCAGGCTGACACTCTATCCACTGAGCCAAACTGGCTAGGGCTGTTGAGGATTTTTAACATTTACTTTCATCAGGAATATTGGCCTATAATTTTCTTTCTTTGTAGTATCTTTATCCAATTTTGGAATTAGGAGAATGGTGGCCTTGTAAAAAGAACTTGAAAGTCTTCCCTCCTCTTGAACTTTTTTGAATAGTTTGAGGAGGATAGGTGTTATAGTTCTTTTTAGAATGTTTGGTAAAACTCACCTGTGAATCCATTCAGAGTTTATTTATTACTGCTTCAATTTCATTAGTTAATATTGGCCTATTCGGGTTTTCTGATTCTTCCTGATTGAGTTTTGGAAGATCATATGTTTCTAGGAATTTGTCCATTTCATCCAGGTTGCCCAATTTGTTGGCATATACATGTTTATAGTATTGTATTACAATCCTTTGTATTTCTGTGGTGTCAGTTGTTATTTCTCCCCTTCCATTTTTTATTTTATTTATTTGGGTCCTCTCTCTTTGTTTCTTGATGAGTCTGGCTAGTGATCCATCTATCTTGTTTATTTTTTCAAAGAACCAGTTCTTGGTTTCATTGATCTTTTGTATTGTTTCTTCCATCCCTATGTCATTTATTTCTGCTTTGATCTTTATTATTTCCTTCCTTCTACTTACTCTGGGCTTTTCTTGTTATTCTCTTTCTGATTACTTTAGTTGTAGGATTAGATCATTTATTTGAGCTTTTTCTTGTTTCCTGAGGTAGGCCTGTCATACTAGGAACTTCCCTCTCAGGACTGCTTTCACTGTGTCACATAGATTTGGGGTTGTTGTGTGTTTATTTTCATTTGTTTCCAGTAAATTTTTTATTTCTTTTTTTATCTCATTGGTAACCCATTCGTTGTTTCATAACATGCTATTTAGCCTCTATATGCTTGAGTGTTTTTCAGTTTTTTATTGCTGTTGATTTCTAGTGTCATGCTGTTGTGATCTGAAAAGATGCTTGAAATGCTTTCAGTCTTCTTGAGTTTGTTAAGACTTGTTTTGTGTCCTAACATGTGGTCTATCTTTGAGAATGTTTCATGTGCACTTGAGAAGAATGTATATTCTGTAGCTTTGGGATGAAGTGTTCTATAAATATCAATTAAATTAATCTGACCTAGTGTGTCATTTAAGGTTGCTGTTTCCTTGTTGATGTTCTAAATATATTTTTATTGATTTCAGAGAGGAAGGAAGAGGGAGAGAAAGGTAGAAATATCAATGATGAGAGAAAATCATGGATTGGCTGCCTCCTGCATGTCTCCCAGTGGAGATTGAGCCTGCAACCCGGGCATGTGCCATGACCATGAATTGAACTGTGACCTTCTGGTTCATAGGTGGACTCTCAACTACTGAACCACACCATCTGGGCTGATTTTTTGTCCAGACGATCTATCCAGTGATGGCAGTGTGGTGTTAAAATCCCCTACTATCACTGCATTGCTGTCAACCTCTCCCTAAACTCCTCCTAGAGCTTTTTTATATATTTAGGTGCTCCTATATTGGGTACATATATGTTTACCATGGTTATATCCTCCTGTTAGATTGATCTCTTTAGTATTATGTAGTGACCTTCTTTGTCTCTTTTATTGCCTATATTTTGAAGTCTATTTTGTCAGATATGAGTATTCGCATGGAAAATTTTTTCCCATCCCTTCATTTTCATCTTATGTGAGTCTTTTGTTCTGAGGTGGGTCTCTTATAGACAGCATGTATATAGGTCATGTTTTCTTATCCATTCAGCTACCCTATGTCTTTTGACTGGAGCATTTAATCCATTTACCTTTAACATTATTATTGATAGGTAGTTCTTTATTGCCATTTTTATTATTTATGGCTCTGTTCCTCTCTCTCTCTCTCTCTCTCTCTCTCTTTCTATTCTTGTGGGGGGGGCAGCTCTTTATTTTACCTTCAATTTTGAATGAGAGCCTTGCTGGATAGAGTAGTCTTAGTTTCAGATCCTTGATTTTCATTACTTGAGTAGTTCATGCCATTTGCTTCTGGCCTGTTGTATTTCTGTTGAGAAATCAGTTGACAGCTTTATGGGAGCTCCCTTGTAGGTAGGTAACTGACTGTTTCTCTCTTGCTGCCCTTAAAAATCTCTCTTTGTCTTTAACCTTTGCTATTTTAATTATGATGTGTCTTGGTGTGGGTTTCTTTGTGTGCATCTTGATTGGGATTCTCTGTGCTTCCTGAACTTGTGTGACTTCTTCCTTGACCTGGTTAGGGAAGTTTTCTGTCATTATTTCTTCAAACCAGTTCTCTAGCCCTTGCTCACTTTCTTCTCCCTCTGGTATCACTATTATGTGGATGTTGTTCCATTTCATGTTGTCCCAAAGTTCCCTTAAACCAGTGATGGCGAACCTTTGAGCTCGGCGTGTCAGCATTTTGAAAAACCCTAACTTAACTCTGGTGCCGTGTCACATATGGAAATTTTTTGATATTTGCAACCATAGTAAAACAAAGACTTATATTTTTGATATTTATTTTATATATTTAAATGCCATTTAACAAAGAAAAATCAACCAAAAAAATGAGTTCGTGTGTCACCTCTGACATGCGTGTCATAGGTTCGCCATCACTGCCTTAAACTGTCCTCATGCTTTTTAAGTGTTTTTTCTTTGTGTTGCTCTAAATGAGTGTTTTTTCCACCTTGTCTTCCAAATCACTGATTCAATCCTCTGCTTGATCAAACCTGCTTTTAATTCCTTCAAGTGTATTCTTGATGTCAGATGTAGTAGTGTTCATTTCCTACTGGTTCTTATTCATGGTTTCTATGTCCTTTTTCATGCTGATGTAGTTCCCACTAAGTTCTTTGTAGTTCCTATTAAGTTCCTCGTTGTTCACAAGTTCCTTCAGCATCCATATAACCATTACCCTGAACTCTATGTCTGATCAATTGCTTACCTCCATATCATTTAGGTTTTTTTTTCTGGAGATTACTTTTTTCTTTCTTTTGGGGTTGTTTCTTTGTCTCCCCATTTTAGTTATCTCTGTGTGTTTGTTTCTATGTATTATATATAACTGCTATGACTCCCAGTCTCTGTTAGGTGGCCTTTTGTAGTGAATGTCCTGTGGGACCCAGTGGTGCTGTCTCCTTGAAGTCCTGAACTGGATGCTCTAGGAGTCTCCCTTTTGTAGGTTATTTGGGGTCTCCTATTGTAACTGGGTCTTGATTATTGTTTTCCAGTTTATGGGTGGAATCTCCTCTCAGGCTGGCTGACTGTGAGGCTCAATCCCACCCATGTCATATGAGCTATTGTACAGGTGCTCACGCTGCCTGAGCCTCCATTTTCACCACAACCTGAGCCTTGGCTGCCAATCATTATTATAGCGATTTTCTGTTCAGCTGCCTCCAGCAGTCATTCTTTCCAAGTGCACCAGACATCATATCTGCTGGCACCTTGGTATTGGACTCCCCAGGCTCCTGAAGCATCTGCAGTTTAGTTTAATGCAGATGCTTGGGGGTAATTTCAGGTGCAGCCCACTCCTCTCTATAGCCAGCACCCTAAGGGGCCTTACACCCAGATGCATCATTATTTTATAGACCAATGGCCCAGATGCACAATAAGAGATAACACTGCCACTGAAACTATAACATAATGTTTTCTTATCACTTAGAATTTGCATTTTGATTATATTGAAAGATCTGCTTTATATTTATTTAGGCATTGATATCTCTTGTGAATACTTAGAAAGGAAAATATAAGCAAACATAGATCATTAAATTATTTCTAGAAATGCTTTATGTTTCATGTACAACTCTTCTGGATCTCTTTTGAACTCAGAGTTGTCTGTGTTGCAGTTCTGTACCCTGTGCTATCTTTTGGGGTATCGGGAACATTGTTCTTGCTGCATATATAAGCAGAGTGCCCCATGGTTGGCTCCAGAATTTTATTCTAAGTCCCTAATATTCCATTTACCCCCTTTTGGTGAAGACACTTTCTTCACCTAATATGGAAATTTCATGCAGACAATGTCAGCCCCATCACAAACTGCCCAAAGGCCAAGAGCCATCCCCAACTGTCAGAAGCATTCTGATTTTAGAAACATGGAATGCAAAAAACAAATTGCATGTCTTGGAATCATGAAATATGCTGGCTCATCACAACTGTAATTCTCTTCTTTTAAAAAAAAAATGTTCTTATTTATTTCAGTGAGAGGAAGGGAAAGGAAGAGAGAGAAATAGAAACATCAATGAGAGAGAAACATTGTTTGGCTGCCTCCTGCACACCCCCTACTGCAGATTGAGCCCACAACCTAGGCATGTGTCCTGACCAGGAATTGAACTGGTGACCTCCTGATGCATGGGCCAAAGCTCAACCAACTGAGCCATTCTGGCTGGGCAATTTTTATCTTCTTAAGGCTGAGCTTTTTAAACTTTATTTCCCAGACTCCCTTGCCGACCTGTGGCCTCGTTTCCACCAATAAGATGCACTCACTGAAGGCTCTAATTTGGAAGTAAAATGAAGAAACAGACTGAGCAGAAGTCAATTATTTTGTTGACATGTATGGCTTCAGAAAAAGTGTTTCTGAGGTTAAGCCAACCAATTAAGCAGTGCCATTTCTGGGAATATTTCCTAGATTTGCTTCTGCAGCCCTTCTAACAATTCTGTGGGAGACAAATTCCTTTCTGCTCCAACAAGCTAGAATTACCTATCTAAGCTATCATTTCTTTCCTTCCTTGTTCAAAAAAGCCCTGAGGTAGCTGAGGCTTAACAGTTTGTGCCCAGCTCAAAAGAACTACATTTCTCAGGCTCCCTCAAAGGGAGGGATAATACATTGACTAAGTTCTGGCCAATGAGATGTAAGTAGAAGTTGGTGGGTGAAACTTATCAGGAAATTCCTCAGAAGGTGAGCTGACCTCAGTATGTTCCACAAGATACTATCCCTCAGATGAGATAGTGTGGATCAGCTTCTCAAAGCTAGAGTTTCATTTATTATTGTTAATTGTACCCATAGGACGCATATTCAAGAGAAGTAGCATCAAAACAAAATCACATCCTGAAATGCATATTTGGAATATGATAAGGCAACCAATATGGAACCGTAGGTCTCCTGCTGTCCACTGATAACCCCACAGGCAATGGAGAGCACTCTTTCAGTTGTGTCCCTTAGTCTCATTATGCCTGAACTCCAGTCAGCTGCAGAAGGAGTTGCTGGGTACAAAATGGCAAAGTAGCCCTGGCCAGTTTGGCTCACTGGATAGAGCCTCAGCCTATGGACTGAAAGGCCCCCCGGTTTCCGGTCAAGGGCACATGCCTGGGTTGCAAGCTCAATCCCCAGTAGGGGGCATGCAGGAGGTAGCTGATCAATGATTCTCCCTCATCATTAGTGTTTCTATCTCTCTCTCACTCTTCCTTCCTCTCTGAAATCAATAAAAATATATTTTAAAAACAATGGCAAAGTGCTTCTGTAGATAATGTTACTGCTGGAAATATTTGACAGGCTAGACCCTCAGTTTATTGCTTTGCTTTATTTTCAAGTAAATTTTGGAATTATCTAACCACTGATGTGGGGTTTATTTTGTATTAGCAAGACTTGTCATTGAATAGTAATTAATGTCCTTAACTAGGTAAGGTAATGAGTGTATTAATTATCTTGATCTTGGTAACCATTCCACAATGTGTATGGAGTACATACCATATCATCACATTCTGCCTTATAAATATGTACAATTATATTTGTCAATTATTCCTCAATAAAGTTGGTGAGTGAATAATGCCTATCTTTGGGAAAACTCATATTTATAATTCAATAACTACTAATTTCCTCTTTTTATTAAAATTTTAATTTTTAAATTAGAGTTGACATACATATTATATTAGTTTCAAGTGTATAACCCCATGATTAGATATTTATATAACTTATGAAGTGATCATCCCAATAAACCTAGTATCCATCTGATACTATATATAGTTATTACAATATTATTGACTATATTTTTGTGCTGTACTTTACATCCCCATGACTATTCTGTAACTGCCAATTTGTACTTCTTAATCGCTTCATCTGTTTCACCCATCCCTGCAAAACCCCTTACCTCTGGCTTCTGTTCTGCTTGTTTGTTTATTTTGGGAGGTTTTTTAGGACTCCACATATAAATGAAGTCATTGGGCATTTGTCTTCCTCTGTCTGACTTATGCACTTAGCATAATACCCTCTAGGTACATTTATATTGTTTTAGATGGCAAGATTTCATTATTTTTTATGGCTGAATCATATATGCACCACTTCTTCTTTATCTATTGATGGACACTTGGGTTGCTTCTGTATCTTGGCCGTTGTAAATAATACTACAATGAACATATGGATGTATGTCTTTTCAATATAGTATTTTGGGTTTCTTCAGATAAATACCCAGAAGTGGAGTTGCTGGGTCCATCCTTGTCTCTTGTTATAGCCTTTGTTTTAAAGTCTATTTTGTCTGGTATAAGTATTGCTACTCCAGATTTTTGTTTTGTTTCCATTTTCATGAAATATCTTTTTCCATCCCTTTACTTTCAATTTGTGTGTGACTTTTGATCTGAAGTGAATCTCTTGTAGACAACATATGTAAGGGTCTTGTTTTGTTATCCATTCAGTCACCATATATCTTTCGATGGGAGCATTTTATCCATTTGCTTTAAAGTAATTATTGATATATATTTAACTGAAAAATGAAACTCTATACCAGCGGTTCTCAACCTGTGGGTCACGACCCCTTTGGGAGTCAAACGACCCTTTCACAGGGGTCGCCTAAGACAGTGGTCGGAAAACTGCGGCTCACAAGCCACATGCGGCTCTTTGGCCCCTTGAGTGTGGCTCTTCCACAAAATACCACGTGCGGGCGTGCACAGACAGTGCGATTGAAACTTTGTGGCCCATGCGCAGAAGTCGGTATTTTGTGGAAGAGCCACATTCAAGGGGCCAAAGAGCCGCATGTGGCTCACGAGCCGCAGTTTGCCTGCCGACCACTGGCCTAAGACCATTGGAAAACACATATATAATTACATATTGTTTTTGTGATTAATCACTATGCTTTAATTATGTTCAATTTGTAACAATGAAATTGGGGGTCACCACAACATGAGGAACTGTATTAAAGGGTCGCAGCATTAGGAAGGTTGAGAACCACTGCTCTATACCCATTAAACAATTCCCCATTTCCTCCTTCCTCTCATCCCCTGGCAACCACCATTCAACTTTCTGTCTCTATGAGTTTGACTGCTCTAGGTATCTCATGTAAGTGAAATCATATAGTATTTGTCTTTTTGTGACTGACTTATTTCACTCAGCATAATGCCCTCAAAGTGTAGCCTGTGCCAGAATTTCCTTCCCATTTAAGGCTAAATAATAATATTGTATGTATATGCCATGTTTTGCTCATCCATTTACCACCAATGAACATTTGGATTGCTTCTACCTCTTGGCTACTGTGAATAGTGCTGCTATAAACATAGGTGTACAAATCTCTTCAAGATCTTGCTATCATCCTTTTATAATAAACCCTGCTGAATCATGGTCATTCTGTCTTGTACTTTTTTGAGGAACTGCCATACTATTTTGCACAACAGCTACACCACTTTACCAGAATTCCCACCAGAAACACAGGGTTACAATTTCTACACATCCGAGCGCAGCCTCCCTCTAGGGCCCTGCTCCCACCGGCCTCCCCGCAGTCTGCCTCACCATCCCCGCGGCCTTTGGAAACATGGGTCGGAGCATTCCACTCCTCCACTCAAACCTGCAGTGGCCTCTGTGGTGGTGAGGGCTGGCCGAAAGGTGTAACCAACAGCCGGAGTCTTCAGTGGCCTCACACAGCGGAAGTTTACTCCTCACTCACGCAGCATGAAGATGGGGCCTCACCCCGTCACACGTGCTCGCCGAGACCCCCGGGAGTCAACAGTCAGCCAGCAGGTGGGGGATGAGCAAACATGGAGAACACGGGAGATTTTCATTGGCAAAGTCACTTTCACCACATTGACTGACAACAATCCCATCACCTGGCCACACAACATGGCAAGGAACGCGTGAAAATGTGGTCCAGCCCTGGGTGTCCAGCAGGAAAAGCAAATGGCAAGCAGCCAGCAGCCTCTGCCACAACTTCCATCTCAGAGAGAGAGACAGAGTCCTTGCCGTGACCTACACGGCCCTCCAGACTCTGTCCCCACGCTGCCCTGTGCTGTCACCACCCTCCCCCAGCTGCTCCGCCCGGGCCTCCTCTTCCCACTGTTCCTCGAGTGCTCCAGCTGCGCTCCTGCCCCGAGGCCCCTGCCTTTGCAAGGATGCTCTTCCTCGGTGTCCACACTCCTCACCCATTGCTCGTCGCAGTCTCTGTTTAAATGCCAACTGCCAACGAGGCCTTCCCTGACCACCCTAGTTCACTGTCACCTGCCCCCACCCAGCACCTCCTAGCCCCCTTCCCTCATTCATTTTCTCCACAGCCCTTACTGCTATTTGACATGTCTGCATTCTGCTTGTTTTCTAGTTTCTAAGCGCTCCCCAGCTCTCTCAGAAGGGAGAATGTTCATTTTGTTCACTGCTGAATTCCCAGCGCACGGAAGAGCGCCTGGCACACAGAGCTGCTCAGTAAGTCTCTGTGAGCCAGTCTGGATGCCATGTGGCAGCCGCTGGTTGAGCGTGCTTGTTTGTAGAAGCGGCCAGGGCTAACATAGGCAGGATGTCGAGATTCCTCGGCAAAAGTTACAAAAAGGAATCAAAGTGCTTAGGGGCAGACTGTGGGAGGGAGTCAGCTATGTGACCCTGTACCTACCCCCTAACTTGGTTGCCTAAGGGGACCATAGTACATCCTGTTCACCCGGACGGTGCGAAAGTCATTCGTGAGCCTGTGCGAGTCCCTGAGAAGCCTGTGGTGAAGGGAGCGATGACAAGGGTCTAAGTTTCCTGTGGGATGAGGGGCCTGTGGGGCAGAGGCCACAGAGCATGTCTGCCAGGTGCAGGGCAGCCACCTGGACAACAGCTCTGAGCAGGGCGTCGCTGGGTCTACACCTGTGGGGCAGCCCACTGAG
Source organism: Myotis lucifugus (assembly GCF_000147115.1). Classification (NCBI taxonomy): domain Eukaryota; kingdom Metazoa; phylum Chordata; class Mammalia; order Chiroptera; family Vespertilionidae; genus Myotis; species Myotis lucifugus. The sequence goes on along the minus strand of NW_005871584.1, from coordinate 442,916 downwards.
CCGCTACGATCTACAAAACTGAGGAGAGACGAGCTAGGTACTGAGAATGGAGGTGTGACCGGAGACAGCACAGCACAGCATCCTCACCGCCCAGTTCCCACACCTGAGGAGTCCCCTGAGGCAGAAAGGGGACTTAGCCCACACACACATCACCCCTCAGCCTTCCCTAATGGTACCCGTGGCCATTTACCAGAGTAATTGTGCATAGAACACAGCCTCTGAGCACATGAAAATTCCCAGAAATAAAAAATGTTACTGAGAAAGAGATAAAAAAAGAAAAAGGTGGTGGAGTAAGTGGAAGCTACACTGACACTCTCCCAGGACCAAACTGGAAATACAACGAAAATACAGAAAAGCCACCCTGAAAAATCAACGGAACACTAGCTGGGGAGAACCCTGATAACCAAGCATGGGAAGTGGAGACCACATAGAGACTGGCAGGAAGGGCAGAGGTGAGAAAGGGCTGGGTGGGCTCCCACTGAAGGTCCGGAGAGATATCTCAGCTGTGGGGGGGTTCCCACTGAGAACTCTGGGGTCTAAACCCAGAGCTGGGCCCCCCAGATCACCAGAACTGAGAAAGGTGCCCACATAACACATGGCTGTGAAAAGCAGCAGGGACAGAGACAGCTGGAAATGCAGGCACCCTCTTAAAGGGCCAGTGCACAAAATTGTGTATGCAGCCATTCACCTTGGGCTCCGGCAGAGGAAACAAAGAGTGGACTGGAGCTGTGTGAGGACAGCCCAAGGTTGGAGCTCAGAGGGCAGCCACCCCGATTTCCTGTGCTGAGTCATTCCCTCGCTGCGGAGGACATCTTTCTCCTACAGACCTTTGCTGTACAGGTGGTTTAGGTCTGGAGGAAAGGCAGTCACCACAACCTGTTGAAAGAACTCTTGCCCCACCCTGTGGTTGAAAGCCTGAGGCTAATCAAGGCTGATAACAATCGGACTGCAGGCAGAAGGGGATCTCTGGAGGCTTTGAGTCTTTGCCTGTTCTCCTTCGGGCCTGGGGCTAGGAAAAGCAGACCCTGGTATACACCTTGGTCCTTTCCAAAGGGATCCAGCCCCTGCAGAGGGAGCATTAGGCTGTGGATGGCTGATAGCCCCAAGGAGGGCACACAGGGCCAGTCAGAAACAGTGTCCAACATTGTCCTGCACTAGAGATTGGGAGTCAAAGCAGATCTACCTAATACATAGACCCAAACCCAAACAGGCAGCCCAAATGGGAAACACACACACACACACACACACACACACACACACACACAGAAAGAAAAAGAAAATTCTCCAAATGAAAGGGAGATAAGAAGTTTATCTGATATAGAATTCAGAATAATGATAGTAAAGATGTTCAACAACATGAAAAAATATATAGTAACTATGCAAGATGATCAGTCGCAAATAAAGAATGGCATAGCACTAATAAAGAACACTTTGCAAGGGATACACAGCAGATTAGGGGAAGCTGAGGATAGGATCAGTGAATTAGAAGACCGGGTAGAAAAAATCACTCAGAGAACCAAAAAGAAAAAACAATTAAAAATAGGAGGACAGCTTAAGGAGCTGTGGGATAACATGAAACATAACAATATTCACATAATGGAGCGCCAAAAGGGGAAGAGAGCAAGCAAGGGATAGAGAAAGCAATCAAAGGATAGAGAAAATGTTTGAATAAGTAATGGCAGAAAACTTCCCTAACCTGGGGAAGGAGAAAGTCACACAAGTTCAGGAGACACAGAGAGTCCCAAGCAAGAAGAACCCAAACAGGTCCATGCCCAGACATATCATAATTAAAATGTCTAAAATTAAAGACAAAGAGCGAATCTTAAAGGCAGTAAGAGAAAAGCAAACTGTTACCTACAAAGGAGCTCCTATAAGACTGACACCTGATTTCTCATCAGAAACTCTACAGGCCAGAAGGGAATGGCATGAAGTACTCGATGTAATGAAAAGCCAGGATCTGACACCAAGATTACTATAATCTGCAAGGTTATCACTCAAAATAGATGGTGAAATAAAGAGCTTCCCAGACCAAAAAAAAAGGTTAAAGAAGTTTATCACCACCAAACCACCACTGCGAGAAATGCTAAAGGAACTGCTGTAATGAGAAGATATATATAGACAGAAACCTAAGCATACAGAATTTAAATGGGAATAAACAAGTACCTATCAATAATAACCTTAAGTGTAAATGGATTAAATGCTCCAATCAAAAGACAGGGAAGTTGAATGGATACAAAAACATGACCCAATTATACTCTGTCTGCAAGAGACCTACCTCAGAACAAAAGACTCACACAGGATGAGAGTGAAGGGATGGAAAAAATCTTCCAGGCAAATGGAAATGCAAGAAAAGCTGGGGTAGCAATACTCATATCTGACAAAATAGACTTCAAAATGAAGGCCAACACAAGAGACAACAAAGGTCACTACATAATACTAAAAGGATCAATCCAACAAGAGGATACAACCCTGTAAATATATATGCATCCAATATAGGAGCACCTAAATATATATTTAAAAAAAAACTTCTAGAGGACTTTCAGGGAGAGCTCAACAACAACACAGTCATAGCAGGGAACTTCAACACCCCACTCACGTCACTGGATAGGCCCACATCCAAAGGCAGAGGGCTCGGAGGCCAGCATGGACCAGCTTTTTGAGGACTTGAAACTAAGACCAAGTTCAGCCCCTTCCTTGCTGTGTAGCCGTGGGTGAACTATTTAACCTCGAGGAGTGTCATACCCATCCACCCAGCTTTCCCCTGATACAGAGCATGTTCACTGAGCACCTACTATGTGGGGCCTTGGACTAAGTGCTGGAGACACTCAGGTGTCCTCCTGGGGGACATGGGCCCAAGAGACTAAACTGACAATGGTAAATGAGCGATGAGGGCTTTGGTCACAGGGACCTGGGGGTGGAGAGGTGGAAAGAGAGTCTTGAAGGGTCAAGGACATGCAGGATAAGGTCCCTAGGATAAATGAGTAGGGCTTGAGCAGGCAAAGAGAGGACAAAACAGTTAAGGGATTAAGCCCATAGCCTTTGGAGATGAAGGACCTAGGTTCCAGTCCCAGTTCTGTCATGTACTAGTTATGTGCTCTTGGGCAAGTGACTTCATCTTTCTGTGCCTCAGTTTGCTCTTCTAGGAAATGGGATGATAATAAAACTGGGTGGTTCACTGAGGCTTTGAAGGATGATATGAGCTTTAAATGCAAAGCACTTACACCTGAACACAGAGACTGTTCTATCACACACAACATTGTTGCAGTATTTCTCAGGCCCACACGTATCAATACATGCTTATTTCCCTTTTCTTGTCTTATTGCATTAGCAAGAAATTCCAGTATGTTGTTGAAAAGGAATGATGAGAGGGGACATCTTTGCCTTGCCCATGACCTTAGAGGGAAAGCTTTCAGTTTCTGAGCGTTAAGTATGAGGTAGCTGTAGGCTTTTTGCAGATATTCTTTATCAAGTTGAGGAGGTTCTCCTCGATTCCTAATTTACTGAGAGTTTTTAATCATGAATGGGTGTTGGATTTTGTTAAATGCTTTTCTGTACCTATTGACATGATCATATGATTTTTTTAGCCTGTTGTGATGGATTACATTAATTGATTTTTTAACATTGAACCAGCCTTACATACTTGGAATAAATTCCACTTCTTCATGGTGTATAATTCTTTTTATACATTATTGGGTTCAATTCACTAACATTTTGGGGATTTTTGCATTTATGTTTATGAGAGATATTGGTTTATAGTTTTCTTTCTTGTAATGTCCTTGTCTGGTTTTGGTATTTAGAGTAATGCTGGTCTTGTAGAATGAATTAGAATTCCCTCTGCTTTTATCCTCTGAAAAAGATTGTAGAGAATTGGTATAATTTCTTCCTTAAATATTTGGTAGAATCCACCAGTGAATTCATCTGGGCCTGGTGCTTTCTGTTTTGGAAGGTTATTAATTATTCATTTAATTTCTTTAATAGAGACAAGCCTATTCAAATATTTTATTTCTTGTGTGAGTTTTGGCAAATGGTGAATTTCAAAGAATTGGCCCGTTTCATCTAGATAATCAAATTTACGGGCAGAAAGTTGTTCATAGTGTTCCTTTATTATTCTCTTACTATCCATAGGATTTATAGTCACATCTCTTTCATTTCTGATATTAGTAATTTGTGTCCTCTCACTTTTTCCCTTAGGTTTAACCTGGCTAGAGATCTATTGGTTTTATTGATCTTATCAAAGAACCAGCTTCTGGTTTCATTGATTCTCTCTATTGATTTCCTGTTTGTAATTTCATTAGTTTCTCCTCTAATTCTTATTCTTTCTTTTCTTCTGCTTTCTTTGGATTTAATTTTATATTCTTTTGCTACTTTTCTAAGGTGGAAACTTAGACTATTTATTTTAGATCTTTCTTCTACTCTAATGTATACATTCAATGCTACAAATTTCTAAGTATTGCTTTTGGGGCATCCCACAAATTTTGAGTTGTGTTTTCATTTTTATTTAGTACAAAATATTTTAAAAATTTCTCTTGAGATTTCTTCTTTGACCCATGTGTTACTTAGTAGTGTATTGTTTAATCTCCAAATATTTTGATATTTTCCATTCACTTTTCTGTTATAAATTTCTATTTTACTATCTTTGTACTCTGAGAACAGACACTGTATGATTTCTATTATTTTAAATTTGTTAAGGTGTGTTTTTATGGCCCAGACAGTAGTCTATCTTTTTTAAAAAATTATTTTATTGATTTTAGAGAGGAAGGGAGAGGGAGAGCGCAATAGAAACATTAATAATGAAAGGAAATTGTTGATAGGTTGCTTCCTGCATGTCCCCCTCTGAGAATCGAGCCTGCAACCCTGGCATGTGCCCTGACTGGGAATTGAACCATGACCTCTTAGTTCGTAGGTTGATGCTCAACCACTGAGCCACACCGGCCAGGCTGGTCTATCTTGTTGAATGTTCCATATGAGCTGGAGAAGGATGTGTATCCTCCTGTTATTAGATGAAGTAGTTTATAGGTGTCAATTACAGCCAATTGATTGATGGTGTTGTTGAGTTCAACTATATCCCTACTGATTTTCTGCCTGATGGATCTGTTCATTGCAGATAGAATGCCAAAGTCTCCAACTATGATAGTGGAGTCATCTATTTTTCCCTGCAATTCTATTCAGTTTTGCCTCACATCGTTTGACACTTTGTTGTTAAGCACATACACACTAAGCATAGTTATGTCTCCATGAAAAACTTACTCCTTCATTACTATATAATGGCCTTCTTCATCCCTGATGCCTTTACTTGCTGAAGCTGTTTCCTCAGGCTTATTACTTTCCCTGGGTGCTCACCATCCTGCTTCACACCCTCCAGCTGCTCATTCGTCACGTACAAAGGCCTCTTGCGATGAGTTGCACCCCCAGATCTGCTTGGTTGTGGCCTAGGACCCTTCCCACTTCTCTCTGCCCCACCTGCACTTCCATGACCTCTGTGCATGGGCTCCCCCCCATTTACATCCTGTCCCCTTTCTTTGGATGGGGTGCCCTTCTGTGTCCCCCTGAGGAATCATCTTTCACTTCTTTTCCCTTTGGCTCATTTTTCTCCGGACTGCTGGGGGCAGGAGGCCAGTTCGAGCACTAGCTGGGTCACAGAGAAGTGGGGTGGGACTCAGATGTGGTCATTTACTCAACAATCGGGGGCCTGTCTGGGCCTGATACTCAAGCAGCATGGTTGAATGAATGAACAATAAATGGTTGAATGAACAGGCAAATGCTACATAAAGAATGCTACATAAGCACAGACTGCATGCCTACCATGTGTAAAACCTTTATCAGATGCTGGGTCTCAACATAAGATTAGAAACCAGCAGCCCCAAGCACTCATTAATGGAGTTCAAGGAATGTGGTTCTTGGAGCCCGTGTGGGAGGTTATCCCAGGATATCCCCAGTGCTCAGATCATTCACAATGTCACCGGGAAATTGAGCCAAAGTCATTGTAGGGTGGTGACAACGCAGGGACTTGGGAGCCAGACTGGAGGTGCTGGTGACAGACATTGGATAGCCCTTCCCGGGCTGGAGCTCCTCCCTCCCCACAGTGCTCTAAGGAACAAGTGAGCAAATATATATATTATTGATTTTTTACAGAGAGGAAGAGAGAGGGATAGAGAGTTAGAAACATTGATGAGAGAGAAACATCGATCAGCTGCCTCCTGCACACCCCCCACTGGGGATATGCCCACAACCAAGGTACATGCCCTTGAAGGGAATCGAACCTGGGACCCTTCAGTCTGCAGGCCGACGCTCTATCCACCGAGCCAAACTGGTCAGGGCAGTGAGCAAATATTTTAATGACAATTCTTCTGGTGAAAGGTGGTTAGCTGTAAAACATTATATCCTCCAGTCCTACCATTTGGTATAAGAGAGGTAGACAGAATTCAACATGGCCCCCCGATTTCCATCCTTGCATGTGGGTGGACACAACTTAATCCCGGGCCCTTTGAAATGGGCCTGGACGCCTGAGGCACAGGAGGTCAGAGTGAGTTAAAGATGCAGCGGCCGCTCTCCTGTTGGCTGTGAGGAAGTAAACTGCCCCGTGGGGAGCAGGACCCGGGCAGGGACCAGTGCAGGAGCGCAGCCGGGGTGAGCAGCCTCCATGAAGGCCAGAGAAGGGAGGTGAGTCCTGCAACCACAGGAAACTGAACTCTGACAACAAGCATGTGGGCTTGGAAGGTGACCCACATTCCCGGGAGGACTGCAGCCCAGCTGACACCTTGCTTTTAGCTTTATGGACCCTGAGCAGAGGACTGGGAGAAACTGAGGTGGGATTCCTGACCACAGAAACTTAAATAATACATTTGAGTTGCTCTGAGCTGTTCATCTGCACTAATTTGTTATGCAACAGTAGACAACTATTGCAGTAAGCATGGTAGCATTTTAATATGTTTATTTCATATATGAACAGAGACCAAATAAAATTGAGTTCATATTACTTGCACTCTTTTGCAAATGGCTTTTGTTATTTAATATGCCATAAGCATTTCCCCATATCACTGCATGTTTATGTAGAACCTGAATTCCAGTAGCCACCAATCATACAGGCATGTCATAATGTGGACCGATTTTAAGTGACATCCTTGTACACTTGTCCTGTGTTTTGTTGGGGGACTGTCCTAGAAGTAGAATTCCTAAGTCAAAAGGCTTTGCCCTTGCCCTAACCAGTTTGGCTCGGTGGATAGAGCGTTGGCCTGCGGACTGAAGGGTCCCAGGTTCGATTCCGGCCAAGGGCATGTACCTTGGTTGCGGGCACATCCCCAGTAGGGAGTGTGCAAGAGGCAGCTGATCGATGTTTCTCTCTCGTCGATGTTTCTACCCCTCTATCCCTCTCCCTTCCTCTCTGTAAAAAATCAATAAAAAAAATTTTTTTTAAAAAAAGGCTTTGCCCTTCAGGACTTTTCATTCAGAAAGCTGACTCACCCTTCAGAAAGACTGTGCCAGGTCACACTCCCACAGCCAGGTGTGAGTGCTCTTACACACCCACTCACACCCTTCTCGCTGGTGACCATGGTGGTAGTTTCATTATTTAAAAAAAAAAGGAACTAGTGTTTGTGGGCAGTGAGGTCAACTCTTTCAAAACAAGAGGTTTTTCCTGGAGGAACTGGATTTTCATTTTCTTTTGGTGCGAACACGACAATTGTTTCACTGCCTGCCCTCTCTCTCCTCAATAAGACTGTAACTCTGCGGGCGGGACTCCTGCCTTGTTCCTTTTTATCCTTCTTGGCAAAGAAGGCAGCTGGGCTCCCTGGGAAAGCCGTGGACCGATGGGGAGGGAACATCTGCCAGCCAGGTCTGCTCCTGCTCCTCCTCCTCTGGCCCCCGACGGCCGGACCTGAGACCCTTTCCCAGTGCTTCCCGCTTATTTGCCCCAACGAATACCACCGACTGTGGGGCGCAGACAACAAATATATTTTCTCCCAGTTCTGGAGGCCGGCAGTCCGAGACAAAGGTGTGGGCAGGGCTGATTTTTTTTTTTAATGTTACATGCAATAAACATTAATATCTCAAGAAAAACGATTTTAAATATGATAATGTTACATGCAATAAACACCAATTATTCAAGAAAAATTACCTAACATATAATAATATTACATGCAATAAACATTAATATTTCAGGAATAAAAGGATTTTAAGTATAATAATGTTACCAAAACTGTACTAACATAGTATGATTTCTAATATTGTTATGTTTTACATTGTCCCACAGCTCCCTTAAGCTGTCCTCCTATTTTTTAATTGTTTTTTCTTTTTTGTTCTCTGATTGAGTGATATTTTCAACTGTCTTCTAATTCACTGATTCAATACTCAACTTGCCCTAACCTGTTGTGTATTCCTTCTAATGTATTCTTTATTTGTGTTATGTCATTCTTTATCTTAGAACATTCTTTTTTCATAGTTTACTATATATTTTTTCATACTGTTGAGCATTTTTAACATCATTACTCTGAACTCTGTTTCAGATAAATTTCTTATCTCTGCTTCATTTATCTCTTCTTCTGGAGAATTCTCTAAATCTTTCATTTGGGGATTGTTTCTTTGTCTCCTCATTTTGGCTTTCTGTTTGGCTTTGTGACTATGTATTGGATAGATCCTCCTACACCTCTTAATCTCTAGTGCAGGACAGTGTTAAAGGATGTTTCTGAATAATTGGATCAGGCAAAGACTCAAAGCCCCCAGAGACCGCCTCTGCCTACAGACTAATAGGATTCCAACTTTAAATGCCCCCCAGGCAATCATCCTCAGGTATGGGGAGAGTTTTTTCAAAAGGGTGGGGTGGTTGTTACTGCCTGGAGGCTATTGTTATTTTTAATCTCTTAAGTGGCCTCAGGGCAAGATGTTTTCCAATAGAGTGTGTCTACTGTCTCCCCCCACCCCCAGGCAAGGCAAATGTCTGTGTGGGAAAGATGTCCTCCACTGGGTGAGGGAATGACTCAGCCCAGGAAACTTGGGGTGTCTGCCTTCTGAGCTCTATCCCCACAGCTCCAGTCCACTTCACCTTCCCTCTGCCAGAGCACAAGGTGGGTGGCTCCACAGGGAATTTTTGTGCATTGGCCCTTTAAGAGGGTGCCGGAACTTTCAGCTGTCTCTCCCTGGCAGACAGCACCCCACTGCTTTTCACAGCCAGATGTTATGTGGGTACCCTCCTCAGTTTGGTGCTCTCTGCTGGGAAGCCCAGTTTTGGGATTAGATCCCAGAGTTCTCTGTGGTACCCCCCCCCACTCCGCCTGCCAAAAGCTCCCAGCTGAGATACCTCTCCAGGACTTCAGTTGCCGTCTGTGGGTGCAGGGTGCACGGCCAGCAGCAGGGCTGGATTTTGTTCTGAGGACGCTGCCCTTGGCTTGCAGACACCTGTTTCTCGCCATCTTCACGTGGTCTTTCTGTGCACGCACATCCCTGGTACCCTTCATGGGGCCAAATTTCCTCTCTTTGTAAGGACACCAGTCATAGTGGATTAGGGCCAACCCTCAGGACCCCATTTTAACTTAATCACCTCGTTAGAAGCCCATCTCTGAACACAGTCACAGTCTGAGGGACTGGGAATTAAGACTTAAACATACGGATTCAGCTCATAGCACTAGACCAGAGTCTCGCCATCCGCAGCAGCCAAACAACCGGAGGAGCCAGTCCTACTGGGAGGAAGTGCTGTCTCTCTGGAAAGCCTGTCCGACACCATGAGACTGAGAGGGAGGCCACCTGGGAAACACAAAAGAGCAGGTCTACACACCTGATTTCCAAGAGACAGCCTCTGGTGGGGACCTGCAGGGCCTATCTCCTGCGCACGGCTTCTAGGAAGATAGAAAGCTCACCACTGCCCCCTAGTTCCATCTCCCTCTGCAGGGAGGCTCTACAGCTCCACCTGGGACTAGCCTTCCTCACAGCCTTTTTTTTTTTTGCCTTTTCAACTTTTTATTATGAAAATTTTCTAACATACAGAACATTTAAAGTAAAAGTATGTAGAATATCCATATGGCCACTTCCTAAGGCCGACAATGTTCACTGTTCACCACATTTGCTTCACCTACCTTGCTCTTTCATAGAATTCTTTTTTTTTCTGAATCTGGGTATCTTTTAATTAATGCTAATTTTATTTCTGCTTATAAAAGTAATATAGACCCAATAAAGGAAACTTGGAAAACATAATGAAACAGAAAAAGTATCCATGTTTTCACTTTACAAAGACAACTACATATTTTCTTATACGTATATGTAATATCATAGTTGATATTATTTAATACATATGGCTAATATATTTTTTCTTTTTCAATTACATTTACATACTATATTCTATTAGTTTCAGGTGTACACCCCAGTGATTACACATTATATAAACATACTAAGTGATCATAACAATACATTTCATACCCATTAAGCCCATACATAGTTATTAGAATACTTGACTCTATTCCCTATGCTGTATTTTACACCCCCATGACTAGTCTGTAACTACCAAGTTGTACTTCTTAATCCCTTCACCTTTTTCCCCATCCCCCTAACCTCCCTCCCACTGGCAACCATCAAAATGTTCTATCTCTAAGTCTGTTTCTGTTCTGCTTGTTCATTTATTTATTTTTTAGATTCAATTATTGATAGATATGTATTTATTGCCCATTTTATTGTTCATATTTTCTATCTCTTTTTTCTTCTTCTTACAGAAGACACTTCAAGATTTCACGCAATACTCATTTGGTGGTGATGAACCCCTTTAGCTTTTTCTTGTCTGGGAAGCTCTTTACCTGACTTTTGATTCTAAATGCTAGCTTTTAGGTGTACCCCTGTGTGGGCTGTGTACACTGTCTTGTTGTAGTTGAGCCTTGATTGCTGTTGATGTCACTGGGAGTACTTCACCTCCAGGCCAATTGGCTGTGAGGACCAGCTGCAACTACAGTGGGAGAGCTGCTGTGCAGGAGACACCCCTGTGGAGCAGGACTTGCTTCAGTGGGGCTTTAGTGCTCACTGAGTCTGCCCCTTGAGTGTGTCGCTTGTGGATGTGTAGAGTTGTGATCTGGTATGGTCAGAAGCTATCCACTGGGTGCACTGGGTCTAGGGCAGCCGTGGGCAAACTACGGCCCGCGGGCGGGATCCGGCCCATTTGAAATGAATAAAACTAAAAAAAAAAAAAGACCGTACCCTTTTATGTAATGATGTTTACTTTGAATTTATATTAGTTCACACAAACACTCCATCCATGCTTTTGTTCCGGCCCTCCAGTCCAGTTTAAGAACCCATTGTGGCCCTCGAGTCAAAAAGTTTGCCTACCCCTGGTCTAGGGCCTCCTGGGAAGTGCAAAGTCAGCCACTGCCTGGGACCACCAGGCAGGAGCTACAGAGAGATCTGCAGATGGCTGCTACTTGTTTTGGACTAGGAAGTGCCCAGGAGAGGCCAGGCTGTGAAGCAAGGCAGGCTGCTGCTAGTGCCGGGTCTTGGGCCTCTTATTGATAAGTATGGGGCATGCTGATGCCAGCTGCTGCTTGAGAGATTTTAGGAAAGTCTGAAGCCTGAGCCAGGTCAGGCCATTCATATGGAAAAGCTGCTGTAAACAGTTTGGGTGGGTCTGCAAATTGGGTGGGGCAGGGTCTCAGGGAATCACCAGGGCAGAGGGAACAGTGTGAGCCACACTGATGGAAGCTCAGATATGGCTGCAGGCATCTCTGCAAAGGAGCAATGGTCTCAGCATAGGAACAGTGACCCCTGTGAGCACCCTGTGTGGGAGAACACTGCCCCTGAGTTCTTGCTCCAATGCCAGACAATCCGGTTCCTCTCCATATGTTCCTGAATCCCCCTGAACCATGGCCCCAGTGCTGGATCCCAGAAGGATCAAATCCCTAGTAATTCGGTGCTCCAGCACTTTTAAGAGGGACTGCCTGGGTCTCCAGCAGCACCCTCCGTGTCAGCCACAGTACCTGCTGGTTTTTACAGCCTGAAGTTACAGAGACTTCTCTTTCCAGCTCTGGAACCCTGGGCTGGAGTTCTGGTGTGGGGCTGGGAGCCCTTGCTTCTCACGGGAGGTCTCTACAGTGAGATTTCCTTCCCAATTAAAAACACACCACACATGGGTGTCAGACCAGCCCTTTCCACACCTCCGCCTCTCCCACCAGTCTCGATGTGCTTTCTTCTCTACTTCTCTAGTGGTAGGACTTCCATTCAGCCAAATTTCAGGCATTTCTGAATGATGGTTGTTCTGTATTTTAGTTGTGAATTTTATGTGGTTGTTGGAGGTGGTGAGTGTCAGCGTTTACCTATGCCATCATTTTGGTTCTTCCAAATTCTTCATTTCTGACTGGTTCTTTTTTATGGTTTCCAAGTCCTTTTTTATGCTGACAAAGTTGTCTCTAAGTTCATCTACTCTTCTCTGAAGTTCATTGAGCGTCCTTATAAACAGTGTTTTGAACTCTGCATCTAATAGATTGCTGGTCTCCATTTTGTTTAGTTCTTTTTCTGGAGTTTTGTTCTGTTCTTTTTGGGGCCTCTTTCTTTGTCTCCTCATTGTGGCAGCCTCCTGTGTCTGTGTCTATGTATCAGATAGAACTGCTACATCTCCTGGTCTTGGTAGAGTGGCCTAGTGCAGTAGGTGTCCTTTTGGGTCCAGTGGCAGCCTTGCCATTCACCTGGGCTGGGCACTTCAGGGGTGCCCCTCGTGTGGGCTGTGTGCACCCTCCTATTGTAGTTGAGGCTTGATTGCTGTCGGCCCCTCAATGGGAGGGATCTACCCCCAGGTTGATTAGCTTCAAGAACTGGCTACAACCAGGGTGAAGCATCAGCTGTGCAGCGCCCACCTCTGGGGCCCACTGAGTCTGTCCCTTGTGTGTGTCCCTTGTGGAGGTGGTTGGGTGGTGCTTTGACATGGTCTGGAGCCGTCCACTGCATGTGCTTGCTCAAAGTGATATCCAGATGGCTGCTATTTGCGCTGGGCTTGGAGATACTGATGAGAGGCCAAGCTGTGCCTTGATCAGCTCCCACTAATGCTGTGCCTTGGGCCACTGAGCAAGGGGTACTGGCTGCTTGTTTGAGATCGTGTGTGTGTGTGTGTGTGTGTGTGTGTGTGTGTTAGAATACCACAGCGCCAACTGCATTATGTCATAGTTACTAAAGGCAAGTCAGGATAAAATTTTATTGCTAAAAATATCCATAACAGATATATGTGTGGACGATGTGCTCTTTTGATGTTGTTGTTGTTGATTCTCACCTGAGAATATTCTTCCCATTGATTTTTAGAGAGAGAGTGGAAGGGAGAGAGGGAGGGGGGAAAGAAAAGACACATTGATTTATTGCCTCCTACATATGTTCTGATTGGGGCTGAGGATCAAACCTGCAAGCCAGGTATGTGCCCTTGACCATGAATTGAACCCACGACTCTTTGGTGCATGGGCCGACACTCGAACTGTTATAGGATTGCAGGGCAGGAGGAACAGGGAAACTGAGGCAGGAAAGTTAAAACAAGGCCAAGCAGTGTGGCAATTTGCAGCCAGCTTGTAACTAACAAACCATTATCGTCCCCAGCCAAGAGCAAATGATTTAAAAACAAACAAACAAACAAACAAACAAACAAACAAACAAACAAAAAACTTCCTAATGAGAGAAGGCAGAAAGGGAGGGGAAAGGGGAAAGGGAAAAAAGGGCAGGCTTACTCCCTAAGCAGAGAAGCCAGCAGCCTCAGGCTGGGCGAGATAAAGTTGCCAGGTGCTTCTCATGAATTCTGGGAAGGTCACCACAAAGTAAAAAGGGGCCTTGAGAATTGATCTGCACCAAAATAGTCAGCAGAGGAGTGTTGAGACCTATAGACAGGAGGGCATATAACGCCTCAGACCCCGTCTGTGCTTCATAAGCCAGACCCATAGGTTTGCTTGCTTTGCTTTTTCGATAAAGGTGCATGCTTTGCTTTAATAAATTGGCTTCCACAACGCAGTCAAGGTCTCTCCTATAAATTCATTTCTATGAGAAGACAAGGACAGGGTTGGGGACAGCCTCTCCCACTGGCTCCGGGGCTGTCCTGTCCGGTACCACTTCTCTGGTGTCTGTGAGAGGGCCTATGACAGAACCACTGAGCCACACCAGCCAGGGTGCATGATGGGCTCTTTATAAGCTCTTTTGATTTGTCCTCTCCCTTGGTTTTCTTTATACTTTCACTGACTACGTGTTCATCAGTAAACACTATAGGTTATGGCCATCTCTTGCTGAACGTTACATAAATGTAAGTATACCCTTTATTTGTGTCTGTGTCCTTTGGTGGACATTTTGTTTAATAGATGCAGGTTGTGTAGCTGCGAAGTGTTGCATTGTATGAATGTACCACAGTTTACTTATCCATTCTGCTGCTCATAGATTTTTCAGTTGTCTACAGGTTGAGGGGTTCTGAGAGGGGAGGGGAATATTAAGCAGAATGCTGCTGGGGACATTCTTTGGCCTCCTGGTGCCCTGGTACTTTTCTGTGAAGTCAATGGCTGCATTGTAGGATATACGCTGTTCAACCTCAGAAGCGCTGTCTGGGTTTCCAAACTGTTCACACGAGAACGCCATTGCTCCAGCCTCAGTGTGGCTCCTCCTTTTCCTCTCCTCATCCTTGTGGGCGAGAGCGGACGCGTTTCCTGTGGCTTCGATGTGCACTGTGGGGGCTGAGCCCTACCCGTAACTTCCCTTCGGCACCTAATCTTGCAAACCGCTAGCCACTGCCCCTGGTCTTCTGGAGGGTCTTTTTCTTGTTGATTTACAGGAGTTTTTCTTTTACACATTTTGATTTTCAGCCCATTGTGGGTTAAATATATTGCAAATGTATTTTCATACTCTCGAGCTTGCCTTTCACTCTTTTAATGAGTCTTTTGGTGACTAGAAGTTATTACTGTAAGGAGTCCATTTATCAATTCATTCCTTTACAATTATTGTTCTTTGTGTCCTATTTAAATCTCCCCTACTTTGAGGTCATGAAGGTCTTCTCAATGATCTTCTCAAAGATATATTGTTTCTCCTTTTATGTCTAAGCTAACAATTTCCCTGTGATTAGCTTTTGTACATGGTGTAAGGTAGGGGTCAAGTTTCTCTTTTTTTCTCCCCATATTTATATCTACTTGACCCAATCTTCTTACTGGAAATTCCTTTTCCCACTGCTGTGCAGGGCCACCTTCGTCATAAGTCAAAAGTCACAAGTGCCTGGGTCTATCTCTGAGTCGTCATTTGTTCCCTTCGTCTGTTTGTCTATTACTGCAGGACACCACACTATCATAATTAGCGAGCTTTGTAAAAATTCTTTATTTCTGGTAGAACAAATCCTTCTACCTTGTTTTTGTTTTTTCTTCTTCTTGTCTTGGCTATTTTTGTCCCTTTGCATTTTCATAAACACTTTAGAATTAGCTTTTCAAACTACATAAAAACACTTGAATATTTTTTAGAATTGCATTAAATATATAGATTACTTGGGGGAGAACTACACCTTCCGATGAACAAATATCTCCATTTAATATTCATTTTCTCTCATGAATAATTGTATAGTTTTCTTTAGAGATATCTTGTCCATATTTTTGTTAGATTTATCCCTAGGTATTAGAAAATTTTATTGTTTTAAACGGTATCTATTTAAAATTTTAATTTCTATTTGTTGCTGACATATAGCAAGTTTATTTTTACTGATTCTTATCAGCAACTTTGCTGAACTCATTATTAATTCCAATAATTTTTCTATAAATTCTTTGGATTTTCTATTTACAAAGTCATTTCATCCACAAATTATGACAATTTCTTCCTTTCTAGTCATTGTGACTTTACTCTCCTTTTCCTTGCCCTTCTGCCCTGAGACCTCTGCACCGTCTGGTGTGACCTGCAGTGGCGGCGGCAGCGATACACATCCTTGCCTTGTTCCGAATCTCAGAGGGACAGCTTTCAGCGTCTCTTCATTAAGTGTGACATTTGCTTTAGGCTTTTTGTAGGCAACCGTTATCAGATTCAGAAAGGTTCCTTTCGAGTTTTCAGAAGTATGTTTCCAATCACGAATGGGTGTCTGGATGTTGGGTTTTATCAAATGCAGTTTCTTTCTCTTCTAAGATGATGGTGATTTTTCCTCTATACTCTGTTCATGTGATGAATTTCATTGACTGATTTTCTGACATTAAACCCCTCCTTCATCATTATATATTACAAGATTCAGTTTGCTAATACTTTGTTTAGGATTTTCGTATTTATGCTAATGAGTGAGTGGCCTGTAATTTTCCTTTCTCATGATGTCTTATCAGGTATGGCATCAAGGTTATTCTGGCCTGGTCAGGTGTGTTCCCTCGATTGTGTGATTGGCATTTTCTCCTTCCCTGCGTGTCAGGAGAAACACACAGATAGTGCGCTCGCCCGGGCTTGCCATTTTCTTTGCATGAAGGTTAAAATAACAGACTCAACTTTTTTTTTTTTAAATATATTTTATTGATTTCTTACAGAGAGGAAGGGAGAGGGACAGAGAGTTAGAAACATCGATGAGAGAAACATCGACCAGCTGCCTCCTGCACACTCCCCACCGGGGATGTGCCTGCAACCAAGGTACATGCCCTTGACCAGGAATCAAACCTGGGACCCTTGAGTCTGCAGGCTGACGCTCTATCCACTGAGCCAAACCAGTTAGGGCAACAGACTCAACTTTTAATAGCTATGACGGTTAACACTTTTGTGTGTGTCAATTTTGGATTGTTGTATTTTTCTACAATTTGTCCATTTTGCCTACATTTTAGCATAACATTGTTACATTGTATATACTCTCTTTAGTTTGTTTTTATTTTTAGGTGTACTAAACAGTAGGTTTTAGTATACACAAATAGTTGTACAACCCTCGCCACTATTTCATTCCCGAATATGTCAATTATCCCCCAAAGAAACTCCATAACCAGTAGCAGTCACTCCTATTCTCCCATCTCTCCAGCCCCTGGCGACTAGCAATCTGCCTCCTGTCTCTATAGATGTGCCTGTTGTGGGCATCTCATAGAGATGGAGTCACACAATACGTGGTCTTTTGTGACTGACTTCTTTCACTCAGCATGCTTTTAAGGTTTGTTTATGTTGTAACATATATCAGTACTTCATTCCTTTCTATGGACAAATAATATTTCATTGTATGGATGTATATGTACTACAGTTTGTTAATCTGCTCATCAGCTGATGGACACTTGTGCTTCTACTTTTGGGATATTATGAATAATGTTGCTCTAACTTTTATAGGTTATTGTGTGGACATGTGTTTTCAATTCTCTTGGGTCAATATCTAGGTTGAAATTAGTGGGTCATATGGTAACTCTGTGTTTAAGTTTTTGAGACATAGCCTATTTTCCAAAGTGACTACCATTTACATTCCCACCAACAGTATGTGAGGGTTACAATTTCTCCACATATTTGACAAAATTGTTCTTGTCTGATGTTTTGACTCTAGCCATTTTAGTGAGTGTGAAGTCATAGCTGGCTGTGGTTTGATTTGCATTTCTCTAATGACTAATGAGGGTGATCATTTTTCATGTGATTATTGGCCATTAGATTTCCTATTTTTTGAGAAAGGTAGAGCTATTCAGATTCTTTGCCCATTTTTAAGTTGGGTTATTTGTCTTTTATTGTTGACTTACAAGAGTTCTTTATACATTCTGAATATAAGTCCCTGATCAGATACACAATTTGAAAATATTTTCTCTCATCCTGTGTGTGGTTGTTTTACTTTCTTGAGGATTTTTTTTGAAGCATAACAAATGTTAAGTTTTAAATTTTGGTGAAGTCTAATTTGTCTATTTCTTCATTTGTTGCTTGTTCTTTTGGTGTCATATTGCCTAATATGAGGTCAGAAAGATTTAACATCTGTTTTTTTCTAAGTGTTTGTAGTTTTATCTCTCACATTTCGCTCTTCGATCCATTTGAGTTAATTTTTGTATGTGGTGTGAGGTAGGGATCCACATGTGTTTTCTCTTGCTCCTGACTATCTTTTTAACATGTATGGTCTCTCTGACAATGTTCCTCTTTTTATTCTGATATTGATAATTTGTGCCTTTTCCTTTTATCTCAACCTTGCCAATAGTTTATTGATTTTGAGTGTTATTTGCAGTGTATTAGTATTTCCAAATAATCAGCAAAAAAGCTTATTATCCTCCCTATTATATGCCTTTTTATTTGATTTCTGCATTATATTATTTCCATTCTACTTTGTGTTTATCCTTTGTGATTTTCTTTTTATACCTTCTTGAGATAAATGGTTGTTATAAATGTTCTTTTCCTTTTATCCAACATATGCATCCACGGCTAAACTTCCTCTCTAAGCTTGGCTTTAGCTGCATTCCACACATTTCTCTATGTAATGTTTTAATTATCATTCAGTTAGAGAAATTTTCTCATTTAGATTGTAATTTCTTCCTTGTGCATTGGGTTATTACAAAGTGCATTTGACAATATAGGGCTTGTGTGGTATATCTTTTTCTGACCTGTTTTCAACTTACCTACATCCTTAGGTATAGATATGCATCTTGGGAACAGCATACAGTTGTTTTTAAATCCAGTCTAAAATTTTTTTTAATTTAACTGGAGTTTTATGTTTATTTGTATTTAATGTAATTGGTTATATGTTGGCTTAAATCTAACATCTTACTATATGCTTTCCATTTGTCCCGCCTGCAATATTTCCTTTCCTATTTTTTCTTCTTCTTTCAGGTTATTACACAGTTTTTCCCTTTTATTAGTTTGGAAGTTACACCTTAACTCTGTTTTAATTTTATTCTTAAGTTTTCCCTACAGTTTTTAAATGCATCCTTGACTTTTCAAATCCAAATGTTAATCAGCACTTCTATTCTCTTCCTTAGAACACTTGAACTTCATTCCCCTCTTTAATTTGCCTTTTACTTACATGTTATTGTTGTGGTGGGCTTTAATTTCATATACATTTTAAACCCCATAGGACATTATTACTGTTTTTTTACAGTCAGAATTATTTAGACTTTCCTTCATTTACCATCTCAATTCCTTCCTGCAATAACCACTAACATTTGGGTTCCTTCCTCTCTGCCTGGAGCATCCTGGACCAGGGATAGAGTCCACAACCCAGGCATTTGCTTAGGAATGGAACCGGCAGCCCTTCGGTGCACTGGGTGATGACCAACCCGCTGAGCCACACGGCCAGGGCATCCAGTGGGATGCTCTGAGTTGTTTGCTGCCGCTGCTCAGGGTTCTGATTACACGTGAGGGAACCCACTGTAGTTAGTTAATGCAGAAGGGCTCTTACAGAGAGTGGGGAGCCACACTGTCTTCAGGAGAGCTGGGCCCAGTGGGCCGCTCACCCAGGCACAGCAGCAGACAGAGGTCTCCCCGGGGAAGGGGACACCTGCTGTTTGGCAGCCATGACACTGGGACAAGCTGGAACCTATGCCTGAGCTGCCCCTCAAGAACCACATGTCACCCCAACATGTCCTCAGCTAAAGCTATTTCCCATCGTGGATAGTAAACCCCGTTGGTAGAAGCTGGCTGAGCGGAAGCAGCTGGGGGAGGGGGGCGGAGAGGGGGCTGGGCTCCTGGGAGCTGGGCTGGGGGGGAGGCGGCTGGGCTCGGGGGAGGGCTGGCTGCAGTGGCGGGGCCTGTGGGAGGCCTGGGAGAGGAGCGGCCCTGCCTCAGCCAACATCTCTCCTGGGCAACCTGACGCTCCAGAGTGGCCGTCCCCCCGGGTGCCTCCCTCTCGGGGCCTCTTTTCATCCTTTTGGAGGTCTCACAGTATAAGGGACCCCAGACTCAGCTGAACAAGCAGGGCTCTGATCAACCATCTGAACAACATCCGCACCGTTTCTCCTTTCGGAAGATAGGGGGCAGCACCGCGTGGGGAGGCGTGGACTGAGCGGGAGCAGCCAGGGGACCGAGGGGCTGAGAGGCAGGAGGGTGTCCATCCCCCCCGACGGTGCGCTATGCCCGAGGCCTCCCTGTGACCCAGGCCTGCAGGACACTAGTCTGCAGGTGTACTCTCCAGAGTCGACACATTTCCCACAAAAGTTTAAAAGTCGGGTGTGTGTGTGTGTGTGGGGGGGGGGGGGCGGGGGGCCGGCGGCTGTGGCTATGCTAACCAAAGAATTGATGGAGACTCATCTAAATCACCTTATAACTTAGTGTCCGCACACGTTTTTGTTGCTAAATTATGAAATTTGATGATGCAAAAAGCAAGTCCTCCCTTACACAGTAAGTCAGCCCTTAACCTTGTCAATAGGTTCTGCAACTTTGAAACAACGTAAAACAAAACCGATGTAACCGCCGGCTACTTGATATAAAAAGATTAAGTTCCTAGCGTCTCAGCAACCATACAAGTCCATGCTGACGGGGACGGTGCTGTCCGAAGACCTGCTGTGTAACGTGTGTGTCAGATGAGCCACAAAAATACACAAACACCCCTGAGCCCACCACCCAAACTGCGACATCATCACGTGAGGTGAGCGTGGGAATTCCCTGTGCAGACAAACCGTGTCAGCCATGTGAGCCAAACGCAACCTCTATTTCATCAACGGAAGTGCAACAGTTCAGGTTATTTCTGTGAACGCCTCTGCCAGTCATAAAAGGAACTCAGCCACCTTCCTAAAATGGTACAAATTCATCGCTCCTCCCCCGTCCCCTGTGCCCGGAAACTCCTGCGCGTCACCCACTCACATGTCACACTCCACGCCGTTCACCTGGTGCGTCATGCCGCTGAGGGTCCTGTCGATTATGGGTTTGAAAGCTGGGTTTTGAGGGGCTGACACATTCATTCTTTCATTTGTTTGTCCAAACACTGAGCATCATTTATGTCATCAACTGGGGCAGGTGCCTCGATAATAGCAATTTCAGTGATAAGGACTGTAACAGCGGACATCCGTGGGGCCCCGAGACCTGTCAGGAGCTTTGCCCACAGCACCTAACCCTCACTCTCGACCAGCAGTGCCCACTTCCCCACCCGGGGGCGCCACAGAGGACGACACTGAGGTCACCTTCAGCTGGAGTCGTGGACCCTGAAAGGCTCGGAGTTGGATCAAGACCCTGACTTCCCAAACCCCAGCGGGCCCACACCGGGCGCCCCAGAGTGTACCTGGAGCTGTCGGGGCAGCGGGCCTTCCTGCCCCCCACTCCCCTCCCCTGGGGGCGCCGAGGGAGGCAGGGTCCTCTCCGAGCTGCCAGGAATTGACCCGGACGCTGTGCCGAGCGGCCCAGAGCCCAGGGGAGTCAAGCTCGCGGGCTCCAGCCCTGGCAGCAGGCCCAGGGCTGAGGGCACTGGTGTGGGAGCATTTTAATGTGTTTTAAATACATAATCTAAGATTAGATGCTCATTCACATGACCTTTGTCCGTTCTTGCCTCGAGCCCTGCAGTGGGAGTTAATAAGTATTGGAGGAAACAGGGCAGCCAAGCGGAGCTTTGTACCAGGGGAGGTGGGGTCCTGTTTGCCCTCCGCTAACGGCACCCCATTTCCCTCCCACAGTCCTAGTCTAGATGCTTAGTCACCACCGACTCCCCTAACGCCACTGATGGTCTGGCGACATCCCCTGAAGCCCAGAGCTGTTTTCTGCAGCAGCTTGTCTCAAGGATGGTCCAAGGCCTGGGACCACACCCTGCCGTGTTTTAAGGAAAATGCCCTGCAGTGGTTCTCAAATGCTGGTGCCAGGCCAGCAGCACCTACATCCCCCAAGACTTGTTGGAAATGCACATTTCCAGGCCCTGAGCCCTCCAGCATCAGCAGCACTGGGGGGGATGGGCGGGGGGGCGGGGGGGGGGGGAGGCAGCTGCTGCCTCACAAGCCCTCCAGAAGATTCTGGCGTGGCCACTGTAATTTCAGGGAAGATGTTCGAAGGGTGGGAGCTGGGAGGCAGGGAAGACAGCTGCTAGAGAGAGACAGGACTTGAGCTCCCGCCCAGCCCCATGGGACGAGCTGGGTATCCCCCTGGGCCTGGGCCTCGCCTGGAGACAGCATGGCAGCACATCCTTCCTCGCAGCTCAGCTGATGTGCACCCAGGCAAGCGCTCTCACGTCTTGAGTGCCTCCTCAAGGCCGCCTGTCAACCGCCCGCCCGTCAATGATCTGGGGCGTCCAGAGCAGCTGCGGGGGTCTGTGGCCTCTCCCGCTGAGTGGAAACTCGGAGTAATTTAAAATATGCCGGCGCCCCAGCTTCCTGGCAGCAAGGGACCGAAATGACATCGATGACAGTGCCCAACAGGCTTGCACCAAGAAGACATGTGGTGATTACAGAAGAAACACAGTAACAGACGACAGACATGGGAACCGTTACCGACTTTGCTTACCTGCTTCAGTCATCAGTTCCACTGGAGGCTGCAGCCAAGGCATCAAGAGAAGGCGGGGCCTCGGGAGGGCAGCCCCTGGAGGGTGAGGAGACCCCCAGGGCAAAGGTGTCCCTGGGGACCAAGGCCCTGACCACCACACCTTGTATCCCACCACCGTGTCAGACGTAACCGTGGGGCGGGGAGGTGACAGAAGCACGAGGCTTTGTTTGACAGGTGGTGTTGGAGGCAGGCCCCCTGCAGACCCTGGACCAGGAAGATGAAACATCGCTGGAGTTGAGTGACATGACTGGAGTGTCCTGCTTGGGGCGCAGGAGAAGGGAGAAGGCAGGCTCTGAGCTGCGAAGAGCCACCCGAGAAGGGGAAGCCATTGGGAGGCGGCCTCCAGGAAGCCCCAGGCCGAGCGGCTGCTGGGCTGCTCTCCCGCGCCGCTCAGTGGTCGCCAGGGCTCAGAGCCCACAGCACACAACTAAGTGCAAAACTGTGTGAGCGATGTTCGTTTTCCTGGAGCGACCACGGAGAGCCCCCGCAGACCACCGCCGGACGTGGGCCTGTCCCCCCACCCCTACCCTGGCCCATGGCCCTGAGATGGCACGGACTCCCTGGCAGCCCACTCCACGCAGGGGCAGGCGGGCCTCTGCAGCCGCCTCCCTCACACCACCCTACTGACCCCACTGCACTTTACTGCGGTAGTTCTTAGCCCGTCTGTGAATGGAAAGGCTGAGGCAGGAAGTGACATGGCTGCCCAAGGGAGAAAGGGGAGCTAGGATTTGAACCCAGGAATCTCTGATCACTGCAGTCACATGTCAAACGGGCAGGATGCGGCAGGTCACAGGGGAAAGGAGGCTGAGAGCCATGGGTAGTGACACTTGAAATGAACCACGAAACACGATATTAAGCAATATTTAAATAAGAGTAAGCCTCCAGAGAAATGCCCTGGTGCCTGGTGGCCGGCGTCCTCCGAGGCCCATGCCCTGCAGGCTGCAGCCCGGCGAGCCCCCACCAGGCCCCAGCGGCACAGGCAGGTCTGAGGCTCTGCACCCACCCGCTCCCCACTCGGCCGAGGGAAGGGCCGGCAGGGAGGCCCTGCTCCTGCAGCTCCCAGGTGTGTTCCTGCGCGACCTGCCCACCACATGACACGCAGCGGCGCCCGGCAGGTGGGACCGGTTCCCATCGTGAGAAAGAGCCTCCAGGACGGAGTCCTGCCTTCTTCCTGGCCGTGGCCACGCTCCGCTGCCAGGGCGGCCAAGCCACCCCAGAGCAGGGCGAGGAGAAAGATGCCCCAAGCAGGACACGGAATTAAGCGTCATTTATTCTAGGGCAAACTCAAAAGGGTTCTTTTATTTTTTATTTTTTAGCAAATCCTACATTATTAACAAAAGAGTCTGTACATTTGCATGATACACTAGAGAGTGAAACGTGAAAAAGCCCCCCCAAATAAAACCAAAAAACAGAAACCCAGCCTGGGGGTGTGGGACATGCGTGCACACACAGCGCTGACCAAACATTTGGTGGCCGGTATCTTTTAGAGCATTTTCTTTTCACTTCCAAACGTCACTGCCAGCAAAGTCCTGCGGCTTCTACAAAGTTCCTGCTTGCTGTTCTT
The DNA here is from genome assembly GCF_000147115.1 of Myotis lucifugus. Classification (NCBI taxonomy): domain Eukaryota; kingdom Metazoa; phylum Chordata; class Mammalia; order Chiroptera; family Vespertilionidae; genus Myotis; species Myotis lucifugus. The sequence continues at coordinate 419,035 of NW_005871584.1, read as the reverse complement.
TGACGGGTGTTATGTTTGATAAATAAAGGGCGGCAGGGAGAGAAGATGAGGAAACCCGGCTGCATCAGCTGCAGAGGGTGTGGGAAGCGAGTGCTGGCCAGAGGGGAGTGTCCTTGAGGAGCCACCTCGCCGGCAGAAAGCGGGAGCCGGGCCCAGGTTAAGTGGGAACGCTTTAGAACTGCGCAGCTTAAGCAAACGCTGGGGTGGGGGGACAGGAGGGACAGACGACCCAAGACCCAGGGCCCGAGAGGAGCCCCTGAAGACGGCTTCCGCAGACTCCCGGGAGCCGCGGGCAGCGGGGCAGCACCGGGCACTGCGCGGAGCACTAGCGTGAGGGCGGCAGCCTTTGGCCCAGGTACAGAAGCAACACCCGGGGTCTGCCAGAGGCCCTCCTCAGCTTTCCCTCCATCCTGCCACGTGGTTCACATTCTTAGCAGGTCTCAAAACACAACTTAAAGAGGCACAGCTAACCGTGTCATGGCGTCGGCTGGGGTGGGGGGAGGGAACCTGCCCTACACGGCCACGGCCAGAACGCAGGACGCTAAGATGGAAGAGAAACGCAGACCGCCACACCCTCTGTCCATCAGAGCGCTCCCTCCCCGTTGGGCGTTGGCTGCGCCCCGCGTGCCCTCAGCGCTGGACACTGCATGGCTCTTTCACTCCTGCTGTTGTGTGTGAGGACGCAAAACAGGCCTTGCTCCTTTACATTCAATGCCAGTAAGATTCTACACAAAAGCTGGAAGGGACCAAATACTGATTGTAATAAATATGTGTGGCCTCCTCGCCCTGACGGCCTACGAGGGGGCGGGAAGGTCTGTGAGAGGCACCGCGGCTGCTCTGCGGCTCGGACACCCGCGCTGCCATTAGCTGTGCGTGGAGACGTCGGAGGAGGAGCTGCTGTTGCTGTTCGTGGTCTGCGCCCTCTTGATGTACAAGTTCAGTAGCTTCATCTGCAGGGAGAGAGGGCTGGATCAGCAGGAGGCAAGGCAGTCGGGAATGGAAAACAGGAAAAAACCGGCACCCTTTCACTGAGGAACTCGTTACACAAACAGTTACCGAGTGTCGATGCCTCATTCCACGCCCGCCAGGGCCAGAGACCCGGAGGAGAGAATGCCAGGGTTACTACAAAGCAGGGCCCCCTGGACACACACACGCAGGACAGATCCCCCACCTCACGGGCGCCTGCAGCCAGCAGCTCCGTCCACGCTGGTGGGAAGCAGGGCAGAGCCCAGGCGCCACAGGGATGAGGTAGCTCAGCCACGTGAGAGGCCGTCACACCTCCTCCCCCCACTTCAGCCACTGAGCCCACGCAGCACTGCGCGTCGCAGACCCGCCGGGCCGCCTCCACTCGGCCGTCTCCCAGCAGCTCACCTGGAGGCAGTCCTCCGTGGCACTTTATCCCGTGGCACATGCCGCCTCCTCGCAGCTTCCAGCAAACAGGCCTCCCTGACACCAGACACCCCATCACACAGCAGCAGCCCCTCCCACGGGCTGCTCTCCAAGGGCCCCGGGAGAGGTGCTGGGTGAGCGGTGTGGTGCGCGAGAGGAAGGGCCCTCTGACGACCAGGAGGAAGAGGCACAGTAGCCACAGAGCTCCCAGCAGGGGCGCCACCTCCCCGCCCGGCCCGCCCCAGGTGCTTTCCGCCACACGCACTCGAGGAGGTGTGAAACCCGTGTGGTGGGCTCTCCACACAGGGCGTCTGGGCGGGCATCCTGGAGCTGCCTTTGCCCACGCCCACGCCTGCCTTGCTATCCTCTTTTCCCCGGCAGCGGCTAGGCCAATGGTTCTCAACCTTGGCTGCACATTAGAATCACCTGGGAATCTTTTTAAAATCCTGATTCCTGGGCCTCATCCTCCAGAAATTCTGTTTCTTTGTTATGAGGTGGGGCCACAACATTAGTAACAAAGAAACAGAATTTCCGGAGGATGAGGCCCAGAAATCAGGATTTTAAAAAGATTCCCAGGTGATTCTAATGTGCAGCCAAGGTTGAGAACCACTGGGCTAGACCATGGTAACTTACACTCCCTACCAGTTTGTTTTTCATTCCCCACCTTTTAAATGTAGAAACGTTTAATATGATGTCGTGCTACGATGAAAGCGCCATCTGAAGGCTCTGAGGCTCAGTATGACACCTCTGGGCCAACCAGGACCCAGGGAAACCCTGGCCTGAGGCTCGAGAACCAGCTTCACACTAACTAGTTACGTGACCGCAGACAAAACACTTCCTGAGCCTCAACTTCCCGCCTGCAAAATGAAGAGCAGTAACATCCCCAAGTGCCCTCTGTGGCTCCTTGTTCCGAAAATGTGTCCTCTGAACGCCCCTCCCCGATGGCTCACACTGTTCCTTCCTGCTGTTTGCTCCTTCTTCCCTCCTAAGCAGCTCACCCCGCCCTGCCCTGCCCAGCCCAGCCCAGTTTGGTCCCTTTCCTCCTGCTCCCATGGCCTAGAACAGTGATTCCCAAAGTGGGCGCTACCGCCCCCTGGTGGGCGCTGCAGCGATCCAGGAGGGCGGTGATGGCCACAGGTGCATTTGTTTTAACTTTTTTTGTATTACCTTTCTATTCTGAGTTCAATAAATAGTTTCATAATTTCAAACTTCAATGTTTCTAATTTACACCTTTCTTTACTATATTTTACGAAAAAGGTAGAAACATTAATACATATATCTTTGTTTAATTGCTATTAAAATTTAAAAAAAATTAATTTCCAGGGGGCGCTGAGTAATATTTTTTTCTGGAAAGGGGGCAGTAGGCCAAATAAGTTTGGGAACCACTGGCCTAGAACCTAGAATCAGAGCCTGTCCCACAGCGTTCACTACACGCCGCTCACTCCTGGGCTGCTATGGAGGTTCCCTGTGGTCCAGCCTGTGCCCCAGCTCTTCAGGGCAGAGTGAGCTGTGCTTTTCCCACATGCCTTGGCCTAGTGTAGTGAAGAAAGCAGGTTCCTAACACATACCTGCTGAATGGAAGAGTTTTTAAAAAACAAAAATTATCTAGAAGATATTTCTATGTAAGGCCAGTTAACAATGAGTTACTGTTAGACTTCTTTGCAACTCAGACCACTAATGTATCCACCCAGTCAAGTCTAGAATACAACTGTAAGTCCAAGGGAAAGACAACAATAGAGTTAATGATGTGCACATGTTTAACAATCTACAAGGAGCTTTGATGCCTTATAAAAATCCTTCGAGGTAGATAGAACAGGGTCTCCTGTTTTACAAATAAAAAGCCAGGGTTCAGAAAGCTTGCTCATTAGCTGGTATAAATTCAAATGGGACTATTGTAACTTCAGAATGTCAAATGCAATCCCCATGGTAAGCACAATGAAAACAGCTATAGAATACACACAGAAGGAAACAGGAATTAAAATATTTCAGTACAAAAAGCAAACAAACACAAAAGACAGTAATGCAGAAAAGGAGGGAAGTAAAAGCGTTATGGTATATAGAAAACAAATACCAAATGCTAGAAGTCTCTCCTCCTTTATCAGTAGTTACTGTAAATATAAATGGAATAAACTCTCCAGTCAAAGGACAGAGATTGGTAGAGTGGACAGAAGAACATGATTCAACTATATCCTATCCACAAAAAAATTCACATTAGATCCAAAGAATAAATAGGTTGAAAGTGAAAGGATGGAAAAGATATTCCATGCAAACAGTAACCAAGAGCACAGGGTAGCTACACTAATATCAGATAAAATAGACTTTAAGTCAAAAAAGGTTACAAGAGACAAAGAAGGAAATTATATATTAACAAAAGATCAATACTGCAAAAACATAACAATTATAAACATTTATGCATCTAATAACGTAATATCAAATATATAAAGTAAAACTGACAGACCTGAAGGGAGAAACAGTTTTACAACAATAGTTTGAGACTTCAATAACCTATTCTTAATAATGGAAAGAACTCAAAAAAAGAAAATTAAAAAAAGGCCCAAACAACACAATAAGCCAACTAGATCTAACAAGCACACAGAGCATTCTACCAAACAACAGAATACACACTCTTTTCAAATGCACATGGAGCATTCTCCAGGATAGACTATATGTTAAGAAACAAATTAGATCCCAAGAGATTTTTTTTTTTGAGAGAAAACATTGACTTGTTGTCCCATTTATTTATGCATTCATTGGTTAATTCTTGTATGTACCCTGACTGGAGACTGAACTCACAACCTTGGTATATCGGGACAATACACTAACCAACTGAGCTGCTGGGCCAGGGCCTCAACAGATTTTAAAAGATAAATATCATTCAAAGTATCGTCTCTAGTCACAATGAATGAAGCTAGAAATCAATAACAAAAAGAAAACTATAAGAAAAAAATCCCTAAATCTGTAGAAATTGAACACACTTTTAAACCACCAATGGGTCAAAGAAGAAATCACAAAGGAAATTAGAAAATACCTTGAAACAAATGAAATGAAAACACAACATACCAAAACTTATGAGATGCACTGAAAGCAGCGCAAAGAGGGATATTTACAACAGTAAATGCTTATATTAAAAAAGAAAGATCCCTTAACATTAACATAATTTTACATTTTAAGGAACTAGAAAAAGAATAAACTATACCCCAAGCTAGTAGAATGAAGGAAATACTAAAGATTAGAGCAGAGATAAATGAAACAAAAACAGAGACATATCAATGAAACCAAAAGTTGATTCATTCAACAACAAAAAAACAACAAAACTGACAAACCTTTAGCTAAGCTGACTTAAAAAAAAGACTCAAATTACTAAAGAAATCAAAAATATTACAAGAGAATACTATAAACAATAGTACACCAACAAATTAAGATAACTAGATGAAATGGATAATTTCCTAGAAACACAAAACCTACCAAGACAGAATCATGAAGAGAAAGACTAAACAGGCCTATAAGAATCATGAAGAGAAAGACTAAACAGGCCTATAATTTGTAAGGACACTAAAGTGTAATAAGAAATCTCCTGACAAAGAAAAGATCAGATGGCTTTACTTCAAATGTTCTACAAATGTTCTACAAAAACATTTAGAGAACTAATACAATCCTTCTCAAGTATTTCCAGAAAACTAAAGAGAAAAGAACACTTTCAAACTCATGCTATGAAGTTAACATTTGTCCTGATACCAAAGCCAGATAAAGACATTACAAGAATACTATAGATCCCTTATGAACAGTTATGAACACTGACGCAAAAATCTTCAAGAAAAGGCTAACAAACAGTATTTGATAGCATATTAAAAAGGTTATATAACATAACTGAGGATAAATTCCTGAAATGCAAGAATAGTTCAACATATGAAAATTGATCAATATTACATACACATCATGTTAACAGAATGAAGGGGAAAAAAACAACCCCACAGTTATCTCAATTGATGCAGAAAAAAATTTGACAGAATTCAATACATTTTCATGATGAAAATACTCAACAAACTAGGAATAGAAGGAAACTACCTCAACATATCCAAAGCTGTATATGAAAAGCCCACAGCGAAAATTATGCTCAATGGTAAAGACAAAGCCTTTTTTCTAATATTACAAACAAGGCAAGGATGCCTGCTTTTACCAATTCTACTCAATATAGAACTATAAGTTCCAGCCAGAGCAATTAGGCAGGAAAATAAATGAAAGGCATCTACATTATAAAGGAAAAATAAAATTATCTTTGTTTACAGATGATTTTATATGTAGAAAATCCATAAGATTCTACAAAAAAAGTTAAGAGTAATAAATTCAGCAATGTAGCAGGATACAAAACCAATGACCAAAAACCAGTTGCATTTCTTTACACTAACAATGAAGAGAAAATTAAGAAAACAACTCCATTTCTAAAAACATCTACAATAATAAAATACAAACATGCAAATTGACCGTACCTTTGCTACGCCTTAAGCCACGCCCACCAGCCGATCAGAGCGGCTATATGCAAATTAACCCAACCAAGATGGCGGCCGGCAGCCATGGAGCTGGAGCAAGCAGGAAGCTTGGTTGCCCCAATGATGGAGGAACCCAAGCTTCCAGGCTCTGAGCTCCACTCAAAGCAACAATGTTTCAATTATAGAAGCTAAATAAACCCCAGATACCTGCTTTTAGCCGGCTGTGGCCACGGAGCTGGAGCGAGCAGGAGGCTTCCCTCCTGCCTGCCCTGGCCGGCTTTGAGCTCCTCTCAAGGCTACAAAGTTTCAATTATAGAAGGTTAATAAATCCCAGAATAAAAAAGAAAAAAAGGAGAGGCTGGGAGGTTCCATCGCCAGGGGGCTTGGCCAGCCTGAAAACAGCCATCAGCCCCTCACCCAGGCTGGCCAAACCTCCATGGGGTGAGGGTCCCCACTGAGGGGGGGCTAGACCAGCCTGCAAACAGCCATCAGCCCTTCACCCAGGCTGGCCAGGCACCCCAGTGGGACCCCCACCCTGTTCCAGGACACCCTTCAGGGCAAACCAGCCGGCCCCCACTCATGCACCAGGCCTCTATCCTATATAATAAAAGGGTAATATGCAAACTGACCCTAACAGCAGAACAACTGGGAATGACTGGTCACTATGACACACACTGACCACCAGGGAGCAGACCCTCAATGCAGGAGCTTCCCCCTGGTGGTCAGTGTGCTCCCACAGGGGGAGCTCTGCTCAGCCACAAGCCAGGCTGACGGCTGCCAGTACAGCGGTGGTGGTGGGAGCCTCTCCCGCCTCCTCAGCAGCACTAAGGATGTCCGACTGCAGCTTAGTCCTGCTCCCCGCTGGCAAGTGGACATCCCCCGAGGGCTGCCGGGCTGCCAGAGGGATTCTGACTGCCAGCTTGGGCCCGATCCCCCAGGGAGCGTGCCTAAGCCAGCAGGTGGACATCCTCCAAGGGGTCCCAGACTGCAAGAGGGCATAGGCTGGGCTGAGGGACCCCCCTGAGTGCACAAATTTTTGTGCACTGGGCCTCTAGTAAGAAATAAAATACTATAACTAAAACTACGAAGTGAAAGACTTGTAAAATGAAAACTGTAATATGTTGCTAAAAGTAATTAAAGACACATAAATAAAAAAGACACCCAATACGCATAGAATGAAAGACAATTGTTATGATGCCAATATGACCCCCAAAAGCTATCTAAAGTCAATAAAATCTCTCTCAAAATCCCACTGAGGTTTTTACAGAAATGAAAAATCAACCATAAATTCATACGGAATCTTAATAGACACCAAAGCCAAATTATCTAGAAAAAGAATAAAGCTGAAGGACTCATGCTTCAATTTCAAAACTTACCACAAAGCTACAGTAATAAAAACACACTGTGGGTGGCAAGGAGAACAAAGATGGGGGCGTAGGTAAAGAGGGGTCCTCGCTGCCTCTCACAAACACAGCAGAATTACAACTAGAATGAAGCACAAACATCATTCGGAACCACCTGAAATCTGGCTGAAAGGAAGTCCTACAACTAAAGAAGAAGAATGTACATGGAGATTGGTAGGAGGGGTGGAGGCATGGAATTGGATGATTCAACACCCACATGTGGCGTGTTTTTATTTTATTTTTATTTATTTTTTGTTATTATTATCACTATTATTATTATCTTAAATCCTCACCTGAAGATACTTTTTCCATTGACTTTTAGAGAAAATGGAAGGGACAGGGAGAGACAGAGAGAAATAGCAATTGGTTGCCTCCCTCATGGCCCCGACCAAGGCTGGGAGTCAGAAACCGAGGTATGTGCCCTTGACTGGAATCAAACCTGGAAGGCTGAGGCTCTATCCCCTGAGCCAAACCGGCTAGGGTTGTGGCGTGTTTTCAATTGGGAGGGATGTCTCTGCTGTGAAGACCTCCTATGAGAATCAAGGGCTCCTAACCTCATACCAGAACACTGTCTGGGGTTCCAGAGCTGGGAAAAGAAGTCCCGTAACTTCAGGCTGTAAAAACCAGCGGGTATTGTGGCTGACATGGAGGGTGTTGGAGACCCAGGCAGTCCCTCTTAAAAGTGCTGGAGCACCGAATTACTAGGGATTTGATCCTTCTGGGATCCAGCACTGGGGCCATGGTTCAGGGGGATTCAGGGACATATGGAGAGGAACTGGATTGTCTGGCATTGGAGCAAGAACTCAGGGGCGGTGTTCTCCCACACAGGGTGCTCACAGGGGTCATTGTTCCTATGCTGAGACCATTGCTCCTTTGCAGAGATGCCTGCAGCCATATCTGAGTTTCCATCAGTGTGACTCACACTGTTCCCTCTGCCCTGGTGATTCCCTGAGACCCCGCCCCACCCAATTTGCAGACCCACCCAAGCTGTTTACAGCAGCTTTTCCATATGAATGGCCTGACCTGGCTCAGGCTTCAGACTTTCCTAAAATCTCTCAAGCAGCAGCTGGCATCAGCATGCCCCATATTTATCAATAAGAGGCCCAAGACCCGGCACTAGCAGCAGCCTGCCTTGCTTCACAGCCTGGCCTCTCCTGGGCACTTCCTAGCCCAGTGATGGCGAACCTATGTCACCTCTGACACGCGAACTCATTTTTTTGGTTGATTTTTCTTTGTTAAATGGCATTTAAATATATAAAATAAATATCAAAAATATAAGTCTTTGTTTTACTATGGTTGCAAATATCAAAAAATTTCTATATGTGACACGGTACCAGACTTAAGTTAGGGTTTTTCAAAATGCTGACACGCTGAGCTCAAAAGGTTCGCCATCACTGTCCTAGCCCAATACAAGTAGCGGTCATCTGCAGATCTCTCTGTAGCTCCTGCCGGGTCACCTGGGCAGTGGCTGACTTTGCACTTCCCAGGAGGCCCCAGAGCCAGTGCACCCAGTGGACAGCTTCTGACCATACCAGATCACAACTCTATGCATCCACAAGTGACACACTTAAGGGGCAGACTCAGGGAGCACGAAAGCCAAACTGAAGCAATTCCTGCTCCATATGGTATCTTTTGCACAGCAGCTCTCCCACTGTAGTTGCAGCTGCTCCTCACAGCTAATTGGCCTGGAGGTTAATTCCTCCCAGTTATGTCAACAGCAATCAAGGTTCAACTAACAAGACTATGCACACCACACAGGGGTGCACCTAAAGTGTCCAGAGCTCAGGTCACTGGGGAGTCTGTCACTGGGACCTACAGGACACCTACTACATACATAAAAGGCCACTCCACCAACTCCAGGAGACATAGCAGCTCTACCTAATACATAGAGACAAACATAGGGAAGCAGCCAAAATGCGGAGACCAAGAAACATGTCGCAGATGGAAGAACAGAAGAAATCTCCAGAAAAAGACCTAAATGAGACGGAAGCAAGCAAACTACTGGATGTAGACTTCAAAACAATGGTTATAAAGTTGCTCAATAATCTTAATGAGGATGTCAAAGACCTAAAAAAGGGCCAGTGAGAAATAAGGATACACTAACTCAGTGGTCGGCAAACTCATTAGTCAACAGAGCCAAATATCAAGAGTACTTCTTCAAAATAGACTCGCCCAGGCCGAAAACCGACTTCTGCGCATGGGCCACAAAGTTTCAATCACACTGTACGTGCATGCCGCACGCGGTATTTTGTGGAAGAGCCACACTCAAAGGGCCAAAGAGCCGCACGTGGCTTGCGAGCTGCAGTTTGCAGACCACTGCACTAACTGAAATGAAGAATATTTAAAGCCAATCAAAAGTAGAGGATACTGAGAATCAAATCAGCGATTTGGAATATGAGGAAGGAAAAAACACCCAATCAGAAGTGCAAAAACAAAAATGAATCCAAAAATATGAAAAAGTGTAAGGAGCCTCTGGGAACGTCAAGCATACCAACATTCGCATTATGGGGGTGCCAGAAGGACGAGAGAGAGAGAAAGATACTCAAAACTTATTTGAAGAAATAATGACAGAAAACTCCCCTACCTGGTGAAAGAAATAGACTTACAAGTCCAGGAAGCACAGTGAGTCCCAAACAAGAGGAACCCAAAGAGGCCCACACCCAGACACATCATAATTAAAATGCCAAGAGCAAAAGACAAAGAGAGAATCTTAAAACAGCAAGAGAAAAGTAGTTAGTTACTTGCAAGGGAGCGCCCATAAGACTGTCAACTGATTTCTCAATAGAAACTTTGCAGGCCAGAGGGAATGGCAAGAAATATTCAAAGTGATGAATAGCTAAGACCTACAACCAAGAATACTCCACCCAGCAAAGCTCACATTTAGAAATGAAGGTCAGATAAAGAGCTTAATGACAAGAAAAAGCTAAAGGAGTTCATCACCACCAATAAGTATTACATGAAATGTAGAAGGGTATTCTTTAAGAGGAAGGAGAAGAAAAAAGATAAAAAATATGAACAATAAAATGGCAATAAATACATATCTATCAACAAGTGTATCTACAAATCAAAATATATAAACAAGAAATCTAATTAACAAAATAAAGTGATGAATAAAATAGAACCAGAGTTATGGAAACATGGAACAGACTACAAATCTCAAAGGGAAAGGGGCAGAGGGGAGTGGGAAGCGATTAAAGAAAAAACTTATATATATATGTATTACCTATGGACACAGACAACAGGGTGGTGAAGGCCTGAGGCGGAGTGGGAACCAGGGGAAGGGGGGCAATGTGGGGATAAAAGGGGTACATCTGAAATACTCTCAACAATAAAGACTTTTTAAAAACCCCCACACAGTGTGCTGTCATAAAGACAGACATATAGGCCAATGGAACAAAACAGAGAGCCCAGAAATAAACCCTCACATATGTTGTCAAATGATTTTTGACAAGTGTGCCAAGACCATTCAATGAAAAGAGGGTAGTCTTTTCAACAAATAGTATCAAGAAAACTGAGTATCTACAAGAAAAAGAATGAAGTTGGACCCTTACCTAACACCTATGCAAAAATTAACTCAAAATGGATCAGAGACCTGTGTGTAAGAGCTAAAATTATAAAACTCTTAGAAGAAAACATAGGGAAAAAGCTTCACAACACTGGATTTGGAATGATTTCTTGGATATGACACCAAAAGAATAGCAACAAAAAATTTTTTTAAAAATTGAACTTCATGAAAATTTAAAATTTTGTGCATAAACAGACAAGGAATTAATACCCAGAACTTAAAGAGAACTTCTAAAACTTAACAGTAACAAAATCCAAACAATCCAATTTAAAAAAGGGAAAGGACTTGAATAGACATTTCTCCAAAGACAGACAAGTGGCCAACAAGCATATAAGAAGATTTTCAACTCACCAATCATTAAGAACATTCAAATCAAAACAGCAATGAGATACCACCTTGCCCCAGTTGTTAGGATGGCTACTTATCAGAACAAGAAAATAACAAGTGTCAGTAAGGACGAAGAGAAACTGGAACCCTTTTACACTTTGGTTGGCGTGTAAAATGGCATAGCCACCGTGGAAAACAGTTTGGCAATTATCATATGATCCGGTAATTCTAGTCCTGGATATACACCCAAAAGAACTGAAAGTAGGGACTCGAAGAGATGTCTGTACACCCATGTTCATAGCAGTGTTCTTCACAATAGCCGAGGGTGTAAACAACTCAAGTGTGCATTACCAAGATGTGCAACAAATGGAGTATATTATTCAGCCTTAAGAAGGAAATTCTGGCCGAGACCGGTTTGGCTCAGTGGATAGAGCGTCGGCTTGCGGACTGAAAGGTCCCAGGTTCGATTCCGGTCAAGGGCATGTACCTGGGTTGCGGGCACATCCCCAGTGGGAGATGTGCAGGAGGCAGCTGATCGGTGTTTCTCTCTCATCGATATTTCTAGCTATCTCTCTCCCTTCCTCTCTGTAAAAAATCAATAAAATATATTTAAAAAAAAAAAAGGAAATTCTGACACGTGCTACATCGCCAGTCACAAAAAACAGAGACACTGCCTGATCCCACTTACATGAGGCACCTGAGGAGCCAGTTCATAGCAACGGAGAGTAGAATGGTGGTTGCCAGGGGGGGAAGTGGTGGGATGGGGAGTCATTGTTTAACAGGGAGAGCTTCAGTTTTACAAGGTGAAGAGTTCTGAAGACGGATGGTAGTGACGGTTATACAACAATATGAATGCACTTAGTGGCAGAGAATCGTACACTTCAAATGGTTAAGAAAGAAAGTTTAGTTGCGAGTGGGACGGCCTGGCTCCTGGTCAGGACCTGGGCTCCAGACCCAAGGCCTCCATTGAGAGGGGGCAGCAGCAGGGCTGGCTGCAGGGCAGGGATGAGAAGACACCTGTCACTCTCAGCTCCTCATTAGAAGGGTCACGTGAGATGACTGCACAGCTCCCTCGTTAGGAAGGTAAAAAGTGCAGACAAAACTGAGCTCTGACTACGTGAATTATGGATGAATTGTCTATTTTATAAATCGAACTCCCTTTGTCTTCTAGGCCTTCACTGCGGCCAGGAACCACCCAAAGGCCCCTGCTGGAGGCAAGAAGAGGGGAGGGGACTCCCAATCCTTCCAGATGGGGGTCAGGAAAGGGATCAGTGAGGAGGCTGTGGGAGCAGAGGGGAAAGGGGAAGCTGCAATGGAATCGGGAGCAGCAGTCCCCAACGCCTCACCACACCTGATGCACACATCTCCCACCTCGATGCTCACGTCTGTCTGCAAGGAGAGTGGTTCTCACCCAGGGGCCGTTTTGTCCTCCAGGGGATACCTGGCTGTGTGCAGAGACTTTAGCGAGTCACAACTGAGGGGCGAGGTGTGCTACGGGAATCTATAGGTGGCAGCCAGGGACACTAAATTCCCTGCAACACATAGGACCTCCCCCCTCCCCCCCAGCACACACACACAGAGTGGCCTGAAGTGTCAACAGTGCTGAGGGCCCACAGGCCGTGCTCTGGAAAGGCGGGCAGAGGCAGCTTTGCTGGGAACTCTGGGAAAGCAGGACTCCTGCTGTGATGCCCCCACCTTGTCGAAGGAGCAGCGCAGGGCGTCACCTGCTGACTCCTCCTTTCCTCAGGAGCAAGGTCAGGCTCTGCTAGCTTCCTGCTTTTCTAATCGCACCGCTGCCGGGCCCCGCCCCACAGGCAGTCCTGGAGCAGCTCGGGCCCTTCCCCACGGAGAGGACCACCAAGGCACCCGCCTCCCACCCTGCCTCTCCTGCCAGAGCTTGGGTTTCTACCTGCTCTCAGTAGCAGGTTCATCAGATCTGAGTTTATTTTAAACCAATAAGCACTCTAGCCAATAGTCCTTTTTCCTATTTTCTGCCCGATTCTAAGCTACTCTTAAAGAAAACATGAGCGGCAGCACAGGCTGTTGAAATCTTGGCTTCGGGAGTTCAGATCCCTGTATGCTCTTGGGCAGGTTAAACGCGGGTAACTGTCCTCAGCCACAGGGATGCTGCCCTGAGTAAATGAGTCAACACCACCAAGTGCAGAGAACGGTGCCTGGGACCTGGCGGCACGTGGTGAGTCGGCCATCAGTACCGTGGATGCCCCGAGAACCCAGTTCCGACCCAGCAAGCTGCTAACCCAGCAGGCAAATCTCCTTAGCGTTTCTGTGAAAGAAGACAAGCCGCTTTCTAACAAAGTCACCTTCCCTTTGGGAATAAACAGAGTTACAACAGACCCCGCTGTAACTTGCCGTGACTTCGCTATCTAGTTGGTCACTTTTATCTTTAGGAAAATGCTTTCGGAGAAATGAGGCCCAGCTACAACACACACGATGAGGAAGCCCGTGGGGTCCAGCGAGTTCTGGCCTGCTGGCAGGGCCCCAGGTGCGCCTCAGCCATGTAACAGGATACATACCTTGCTCCCCGTGAGCTGTGCGAGGTGAGGTTTCAGCTCTTCTCCGATTACGGAATAAATTGCCACCAAGCAGAACACACTGGCCTTCCGCACACTACTTTCAGTGTTGTCATAACCCTACAGAGTCGGAGGGGAACACAGAAAGGAAACGAGATCAAAGATTCGTTTCACCGTCAATATTTCAACATTTCCACAAGTGCCCTCAGAGCTCAACCTTGGACTTGTCAAAACAACCAGGGTGTAACTCAGCTCTGCACCTGATCCGGAGAGCTTCCCGGAGGCTGGGAGCTGCGGCCGACCTGCCCCGCCCGGGCCACTGCAAGGAACTGCCACAGCAGTCCCCAAGCCTCGAAGGAGACAGAACAAGGAGGAGGCGAAGGGGGACAATAACTTGCTTCTTTCTACTTTCCGGTGGTAAAACAAGTTTCATGTGTGAAAACCCTTTAAAGAAATGAGAACTACACACTCTCGAGCCCGGACATCAGTTAGCACCGGCTAGAGCTGGACCTCAACCTACCGTCGCCTCATCCACACCCCACCCCACCCCACCCCCGGAGGGACCTGCCTGCTGTTCCCCACACAGACTCCAGGACTTCCCAGCCACTGTCGTCCCCCCTGCCTGGCGTAACCCAGGCCCCGTGCTCAGCAAACAGCAGCACCACACGTGGCTCTGATTTCTCTCTCTCCTGCCCCACGGAACTCTCTCTCCAGGACCCCACGCGACACCGCCTCCCGGATGAGCCCTTCTCTCCTTGCCACCTGCCAGGAACCGCCACTCCTGCTCTGTTCCCAGCTGTCAGCTCGCACCTCCCTGGGTAGCTTAGCACAGCCCGGCATTTCCGCTCGTCGGTGCAGGCTGACGGCCCCTGAGGTGATGCCTATCAGTGGAGACCATCTTCCCCCCAGAGCCTATCTAACTCCACGTCTCATGCTCAGGAGGGTTTCAATCCACATTTGCTGGGTCGGTGAGAGCAAGGACCACTGTCTGATTTCCCACTCCATGGCCCACCTGCCCAGGGCTGGGGCCCACAGATGTGCAAAAAGGGTTTGTTGAAGGAATGAACAACAACAAAAATGATCCAAATATGTTTACAGTAAACAGAGTTCATTCTCCAGCCCAGTTCCAGGCTGCCAGGACACTTCCTTGCTGCACTCCGGGGAGGGTAGACTGGGAGCCGAGAGAGAAGACGTGAGGCAGCCACACCACACAGCTTCCCAGGTTCTAAAAACAGGTCACCTCCCAACTTTCCCTACCTGCCCCGCTTCAAGCGAGCAAGGGAAGCCAGGCCCCGCGCCCAGCCCGCAGGCACCGCGCCCAGCCCACCTGCAGCAGGCCCGGGATGATGTCAGCCAGCAGCTGCAGCAGGGACTCCCTGGCGATCCTCTCGACGACCTTGGTCTGCATCTTGATGGCAGCCAGGTTGATGGGGTAGTCGGCCGTCTGGATGATGGGGCAGAGCACTTTGATGCACTGCTCCGGGTGGATGGAGCTGGCCAGAGTGGACGCAGCTTCCTCGGCGGCTCTCACCACCTGAAACACAGGTCCCCCCCGAGCGTGAGTGCCACAGCCAGGAGCAGCCAGAACAGTGCTCCTAATTCCAGAGCCGAGCGACATACTTCGCTCAATGCCGCCGTCACTGCCTCGGGCCAATGTTGTTCCAGAAGTTTGAAGGGTAATTTCCCAGGGGTATGGAGGCCCTGGGAAGGCGGGTACAGTGGATTTTGGCAAAAACCTTAGAAAAGTGGTTCTCTGAGTGCAGCCTGCCCCACCCCTCCACCGCAGCAGCAGCCGCGACCTCCTTAGGAGGGCCACCTCCCCGGGCCCCAGACCTGCGGCCTCAGACTGTGGGCTGGGGCCGCAGCTGTGTCAAGCACTCGGAGACTCTTAGGTGCAGGGACATTTGAGAGTCTGCCCGAGGAGATCGGACCCGAGAACAGAAACACTCCCCACGTCTGTGGGCCCCACAGCAGGAATAACGAGAGAAATGGAAGGAAGTCGGAGTGGCCACAGCACGCGGGTTCCAGCTGCAGGGAGGGTCCCGAGCAGCCCTGGGAAAGCTGCTCGTCCGGCTCACACGCTCACCTCACTGCAGAGGAGCAGCTGGCCTCTGAAGG
This sequence comes from Myotis lucifugus, assembly GCF_000147115.1. Taxonomy (NCBI): domain Eukaryota; kingdom Metazoa; phylum Chordata; class Mammalia; order Chiroptera; family Vespertilionidae; genus Myotis; species Myotis lucifugus. The sequence continues at coordinate 403,215 of NW_005871584.1, read as the reverse complement.
GCCCCGGCGCACTGGGACACACGAAGGGCCACAGGCACCCTGTCATAGGGGAAGCCGAGTGCAAAGCCCAGAGAACAGGACGGGCAGGGGCTTGGGCTCAGAGAGCTGGAAGCAAACCCTAGCCCATCATCCACACAGGCGAACCCCACCTCCTGGTCCGTAAAACCAGGTCATGTGAGGAGGGATGGAGATATCTGGCCAGTCAGTAAATGACAGTAACTACTATTGATAAAAAGGAGTACATACATAAACGATATGTGAAAACACCAAACCGTAAAGAGATATGCATTTCCTTACAAACACAGTGACAATCCAGCACATTTATCCTCGGGCCAGCCCGCCCTGTCCCTCTATCAGAACCACTCCACAGTCCCCAGCAAGGCGGGCCTGCCCTGCTCCTGTCTGCCGGAGGGTTTGTTCTGTTTAAAGAAGCTGAATTCCCAAAGTCACATTTCTTTCTTGTTGGGGACCCTTTGGGCTTTCCCTGAGAGGACCAGATATCTCCTTCAGGCATGACTAAAGGGCAAGTGTCTCCTTAAATAAGATCACCCGCTCACCCCACCATCACCTGGTCAGCATGCTCATGGACACAAAGCATACACCTAGGATTATGCATTAATCCCTTAAAGAGCCAAATGGAGACCCAGGTTAGCAGGGTTCAAGGGCAAATACTGTGTAAGTGTGAGGACACAGGTGTGAAGAGCATCCAAGACTTGTCTGTGCTTCCTATACACGTAAAAGGTCAGGCTTGGCAGCGAAGCACTGCGGAGAAGTGATTTTAAGAGTCATGTTCTACCCTCAAAAAGCTCATACGATTCTTAAGATTTTCACAGCCCCAGCAATTTTTTTCTCACCACCCTTCTCCCTGCCTTCCAGCTGTGCTCAGTGTGTGCATCCATTCAGTCCTGTGTGTCAGGGGCTAGCTCAGAGCTCAGACCAGAGGTGCAGACAGTGGGCCCCAGCCTTGCCCTCAGGGTGCTGGGCAGGTGGGGTGGTCCATACAGAGGGCAGCATGAGGATGCAAAGGCCCAGGAAATGGCGGCCGAGGCCAGGGAAGCGGGTGGGGCCAGGTGGTGGGAATCTGCTACCTGAGGAGCTTCTTGCAGTTGGCCAGGCCTGGGCAGAAGGGTGGTGAGGGATGGGAGTAGAAGGACTGTAGCAGGATGCTCCAGTGTTCTGCAGGAATTCTTCCAGCTCAAGGCTCCCGGCCCTACAGAGCCAGCTCCGCCTACCTCTCTCCTGCACAGCAAGCCAGTGATGTGAGTTGGCCACAGCAGACTGGGCTTGCATGCACCTCAAAATCAGTGGGCGGGCTTCCCTGTCAGCAAGTATTAGCTGAGTCACATCCACGGGACGCCACGTTAGTTTACGGACACATGGAAATGAGAGTATTTAAAAGAAACCCGCGGTGAGTTTTTCTTGACAACTCAATCTCCTGCGGAGTGCAGCTTTTCCTACACAGATGCCTCAAAGTAGAGTGCTGTTTGGCCCTGGTGTGCACACGACCCTTTACCCCACGAAGGCAGAGTCCAGGTTTGCGTGGGCACATTCTCAACCTCAGAGAGCAGTACCACACACAAACCTCCGCTCGACCCTCTGGCGAGGAACTTCATTGGTCTGAGCCACAATTTTTAAAAACTCTAAAAGGAGGATTTAAAAATGCAGACTACCCTGGCTGGGTAGCTTAGGACATCGTTCCGATAGCCCAAGAGTGCAGGTCTGATCCCAGTCAAGGCACATACAAGAACCAACCAATGACTGCATAAACAAGCAGAACAGCACACCGATGTCTCTCTCGCTCTCAAACCAATAAAAGCCCTGCTGTCACTATTCCTTGGGTGAAGAGAGTATACGAGTGACCACCCTAGGAAACACATGAAGGTACCAGCAGGCCTTGCTGAAGGGACACAGCGGCCAGCCGGAGCTGGGGCTGCCAGAGGGCAGAGCTGTCCAGAGGATGCCTCCTGCCTGGCTACTGCCCACGTCGAGTGGGTCTGCCCACTCCAATAATCCCTCTAACACACTACCTTGGTGACCATGTCGACGCCCTTCAATCAGCATGGCGGACCAATGAGGCCTGGCTTTGGCTGGTCCTTCTCCTGAACTTCCCACTGTGCCCTGGTGATGCCGAGCTGAGGGCCCGCCCTGCACAGGCCCGGCCGGCCAAACCTCAGTGCCCACATCTAGCCCCTGTACATTCCCTGAATGTGGATCATGTCTGCCCTTCACCATGCTAGGCCTAGCTACCCCTAGGACCCACTCGCTTTAGCAGAACTGCAGGAAGCTCTGTGTGCACACTGCACGCCGCACCTAGACATCCGCTGGGCGTCTCTGCCACCTCACTCCCTGCACCTAGACATCTGCTCAGCGTCTCTGCCACCCGACTAGCAGCTCCGGGAGGGCCAGCACGCACCTCAGCCACTGTGCTCTCCCGCACGTCCAGCACAGGCCATGTCCACTGTACATTAGGGACATTATAAACGTCTGTCGAACTAACTTTCCCCTCGTGCATGTAGTTGTAAAGTACTCACAACTGGCAGTCGCCCCTCGGCATGCCTCGCTGACCTGCATCCACATGCTCCAGCTAAGGAGTGGCCCAGCCATTAAAGAGGAGGCAAGATGTCTACCAATGACCAACATGAGCCTCAGGGAAGCCCTGCACCAGAGTGCCCCCTTCCAGGTGACATACTGGAAAGGACAACACAGATCTGTTCTTCGGCAAAGACTTCCGTTCAGGTGAGCTTCTCCCTACAACGCTGTCTAAGAGGGCAGCATGTCCTGGAAGAGCTCCATCATGCGGTGCGTGATCGGAGATGAAGTGCTCTTCTTCCTCCTCGGCTCCTGCACACCCCGTGCTGAGCTGGGTAGCTTAGGACATCACCTTAGGACAAGCACAAGCACCCTGACAGGCTAGCCAGAAAGGAAACTGAGGAAACGGTGGGTCTTAGCTCTTAAACTTGGAAAAAACAAAAGGATCAGGAGACTCTGAATGATTTCATAGATAAATCCAAGTTGGAAAACAGTGATGTACAGAAACAGACGTTTAAGATCCCAACAGGAGCCCTAGCTGGTGTGGCTCAGTGGACAGAGCATCAGCCTAAAATGAAGGGTCCCTTGTTTGATTCCAAGTCAACAGGAGATGGGAAGCAGCCGTGGGTGGGAAGGCGTAGGCTTTAGGGACAGACTGGGATTCAGGCTCAGCAGTGGCCCTAACAGTCACAACAGGAGCAAACTAACCCTCCTTGGGCACCTCCCAGGAGTCTCTGGGCACAGAGACAGGGAGCAGCGGCCAGGTGCACATGAGACCTGCCGCAGGCTCCTCCTCCCCGCCAGGCTCTCCTTGCTCACTGTCATCAGGTGTGGTGAGCTGCTGCGGACACGGAAGGCTTCAGATCTATGGAACTCACACACGAACCAGAGGAGACCTCCCTTCTACAAAACTCCACAGCACGAAGCAGCTGATCCCATGCACCTAACACAGGGAGGCTTCTAGAATTCCCGAGAGCAGAATGCAGCCGCTGCTCCTCCAGGTGGGCGTGGCGGCACTCCCTCGCACTGTGGTCGGACCCCAGGACAGCTCTTCCTGCCAAGGCAGGTCGGTGCTCCTGGCTTCGCCGTACATGCCAAACCCCGGCTCTGGCAGGCTGCTTGAGTCAGGGTGAACTTTAGGTTTTGCCCTGAGTTCTATGTAACATAAGAAGCAAAGATTAGCAATGTAAGCACATGAAGAGCAAAAGTAAACATGGGCAACAGAAGGAAGGGAGGGCAGACTGTTTAGTAGATTAGATGTCAGGAGGAGGCAAGGATTTAGAAAGGGGGGTGGGTGTATGCATGAGAGACAGCAGATTAAAGAGACTTTTGGATCATAATCCACCTTGAAGCTATCACAATTATTCCAATTCTGGTGATTTTGCTAGTCTGGTTAGAAACATAGAAATTCTTCCTTTTCAAAGTTAGTGAAATAATATTGTCTAGCAAGGAAAAGCATAATTTCCTTATCTAACTTTTTAAAAAAATGAGATCATTACTCAGAATACTAGAGAATGTTTGCTTAAAGATAAGGTTTCTTTTGGAACAAAGAACTTGTCAAAATTGGAACAAAGAACTTGTCAAAATTTGAATTGCATGTTTTAATAAGTTTGATCTGGCCCTGTCACAGACACATCAGAATAACAGGCTCAATAAAAACATAAATAGATAGATAGATAGATAGATAGATAGCAAACGTCCAGAATCAAAGTGCTCTTCCCAGTGGTTACTCCCAGCTTAGCTCTGCAATCACTTGGGAGCCAGGGAAAAGGTTGGTGCCACCTCCCAGGAAAAGCTGGAAAGACCTTATAAAAAAGGTTTGACAAGCGTTTTAGGCAAATTATGTTTTTGGTAAAAGAGAGGCTCTGATAAAAATTCTGGGGTTTAAGGTGCAGCGTCCACACGGCCTGGACCCAGCACACGAGTCCTCACATCACCAGCTCCGTCCAGTGGGAGGAGGGAGAAAAGCAAAGCTCCCGGTTCAAAGTGTGGAAATCTGAGTTGGGACCTGGTTCTGTTGTCTGGTGATCTTGGGAAAATTTATTTTACTTTCTAGGCCTCAGTTCCCTCATCAGTAAAATAAGGGGGAGAATCAGAAGAATTTCTACATAATTTTGGGTTTCAAAACCCTCTCTTCTACCCCTACTGGTTTATACTCCCCCTAGAGACACACACCCAGAACATTTTAGGAGGCAGACTCTGAATGAGATGGTCTCTACCACCAGCCATCACATCCTCGCTTGGAAAAGCAGACTCCGGGCGCAGTCTACCGCTTTCCAGTGAGTGCGGGCTCTCAGGTGGGGCCTTACTATGCCTTACCCCCAAGAGGCTGACTAGAGAGGTTTCTGGTTTCATCTTTTCGTTAGAAAGTATTAACTTACAAAGGAAATGGGCTTCTGGCCACACCTCAGGATTGGGCCATGAAAAACTGGAGGTTCATAACTATAAAGGTTAAGGTGTGTCCCTCAACAGCCAGTCCCATCAGCTGGAGGCTGGACGAGAACAGGCACTCCTCCAGCCCCCCCTGGGCTAACAGGGAAGCAACACCACGGTCGGTCCGGAGACATAAAGTAGTTTCCCAGTTCACGCCCTGCACTGTTCTCAGGGCCACTGACCGACCGACCAACCGACCAACTGCGGCTGCTTTCACGAGGGGCGCCCGAGCCGCGCCCAGCACAGGGTGTGTTGAGGACGTGGCTGGACAGTGGTTTTCGTTGCTCTTTGGAGCAGCACCTCACTCACTACGCTGCCTTCTGACACTCCACCCTGTTCTCCGGCTTTGGGGTTTGTCCAAAGGACTGCGTGAAGCAGAAGCCCTAGTCCCCAGAAAGTTCTCCTTCCTTTTTAAAGTAATATTGGTCTAACTTTGTTTTTTGTTTTAATTCCTTAAGTCATAAAGCATTACATTAACTAGAAATTATTTAAAACTTAAAAATAAAACCCCTGGAAATTTAACAGTGGCTGCTTTATGTTTACATAAGACTCGAACGTCCCCACACAAGCCACACCACCTGGGGCTGGGCTCCCACGCGCCACACATCACGCGCCAACACGTCAGCGCAGGGACGTAAGGCGATGGTGATGCTGCCGCTGCTGACAGGCCAGTGTAATCAGAATGTACTAATGACCAAACCGTCTCCATTACAGATGATCTGTAAGAAACTGAGCGGGTACTTATTTTACGTTTATTTGCAAGACACAAGGACTGGGAGCAACAAGCATCCTTACACTTAATGTGCATAAAACGATGAGTAATTAGCATATCGACTATTCACCACGTAGCGAGCCTCCTGAGGACGGGCTGTCCGACAGCAGCTTAGGAGCGATCTGCGCGCAGCAGGCACTGGAAGCACATCTCCATGTCACTGTCTTTCCTTCTCACACAGTCACGCTGGTGCGGGAGCAGCTGGGAATGAACTGCGAAGCTGGAGGTGCAGAGGCTAGACCCAAAACAAGACTTCCTGCCTCCATTCAGACCTCACACTACCCCGGAACCTCGTTCACTGCATGAGTTCTCTTATGAAATCCTCTTAATCAAGGAAGGTGAGACTCTGTACCCCTCCCCACAAACAGATGACAAACTGAGATGGAAAGAGTTAGTTAGTAGTTTTCTTTCAAAACAGAAAATGGGCTTGAGCTTTTAAAAGGCCACTGTCAAAAGCCTTAGCCCTTTCAAAGTGTTTGCTAAAAGCTAACACTACTGTAACCATAGTAACTTCACTAAGGGGCCCTGAGATGCTAGAGCATGTTTTATTTACTGAGAAGGTAAAAAACGAGGACCTGGAGAATGAGAGAGATTTACTTAATTCAACTAGGAAACATGAAAACATGCCGAAGCTGGCAAGCACTACCCTTTAAAATAAAAACTCGAAACTGGCATCGCAACCCTCTGTCTTGGCTACTGTGGAATGTGTCAGCTCAGGATGCAGATGCCTGAGGTAGCCTCCATGCCTGGTACATTTTCAATATTTAAAAAACAGGTTTGCATGCACAACTCCTTTGAAAAGACTCCAAGAAAACAGACCATGGCTCCTAAGATGACACACCACCTTATACCAGCCTTGCCTCATTCATCTTCCATAGGCTTTTATAATAACGTCAATTTATAGAAACAGCATTTCAAAAAGTTGCCCTTCACTGCTACAGTCCCACAGACGGAATACCAGTGTGCACCATGGTGTGGCCACCACCGCAGCGGGCAAGGGAAGACATGGGTGCGAGGTGTGCCCTGTGCCAGCCTCTCGGCCTAGTGCTCTTCACCACCCGCCGAAACCCGGGTCCTGTCTAGGAATCCAAACCTCAAGAGAGGGAAGCCCCGGGATGGCACACTCTAAAGTACTGGTTAGACAGGAACGTAGACTCTGCCTCCCTGGCTGGTGTAATAACTGGGTCTAGAGACACTTAGATCCTTTTCAATAAATGTCCAAATAATGTCTGAATAAGTGTCTGCAATGATGAGAAAGTATGACCAGAGTAATACTGTGTGCAGTATCATATGCCAGGACGATGGCCACAACACAAATTATTTTGCCCTAAAAAACAAAAACAAGGAACAGAGACAGATTGGTTAAAATAAGAGCAAGACTAGAAGAATTTTGAAGGAAAAGGAAAAGAAAACCAAAAACAAAAACCTACATATATAGGTGCCCAAGTTAGGAGCTTCTGGCAAAGCGAGAGCCACACTTTGTCACAGTTTACAGAGGGCAGTGCATGGGGGAGGCTGCCAGCAGCATCAGCTACAGGGTGCGGACACCCTTGGGCTGTAGGAATTTCACGCAACTGAGGGCCCTAAATTGACTTTGAACAGTAGGTTTCCCTGCCTTTGTCCCTGAGGCAATTTAAAGGACTTCACACCTAAGACATTCTCTCCTAAATTTCTCATTTTGCAGGGAAAAAACAGTGAGATCTCTCAAGAAAACAGTAAACAGCAAATGGATTACTTAATTCTGTTTACTTGTACTTCTGAGGGCCCACGTCAGTCTCAAAGTTGAAGATCAGGATGCCCACTTTAAAGACAGACCTCTTCCAAAGGGCAGCCAGCAAGTGCCACACATTGCAGACGGCTCAGTTTCACCTCAACACCACATTCTACATATGTCCTCCCCGTGAAACACCTGATGTCATATATGCAGAAGAACACCAATTTTATTTTGCTTTTTTTGTTCATGTATTCTCATTAAGAAGAAACTATTGTACCAAAAAAAAAAAAAAAAAGGAAAAGAGGAAAGAAGTCAGCACAAGTCAGTTGCCTCTTAAAACAGACACATGCCTGGTTTGTATCTTGGTTCTGCCAGGAGTCGCCATGCATTAGCTGGCAAATTACGGCACCTCCTGTGACCCTCTTCCCTCACCCGGGAATAATTTTGTTGACTATATTAGTTCATCTGGTCCTCAGATTTTTAAAAAAATCCTCACCCAAGGCTATGTTTATTTATTTTAGAGAGAGAAACATTGATCAGTTGCTTCCCATACACACCCCAACTGGGGATTGAATCTGCAAGGGAGGCATGTGTCCTGACCAGAAATTGAACCTGCAACCTTTTGGTGTATGGGACAATGCTCCAATCAACCGACCCACCCGGCCAGGGCTGGTCCTCACATTTTTAACATGAGTTATTTAAGTCTAAAGTATTTTGTTCAAACATGAGTGATTATCATCATCACGCAATCAAGCAAGATTTCGAAAGCCTAAGTTACTGGTGTGCAAACACAAGCATCACTGAAGATTAAAAGTGGCGGCAGAGTAAGTGGATACTGCACAGTCATGCTCCCGAAACAAACTGGAATTACAACTGAAATACAGAAAAACTTCCTGAATAATCAACGGAAGACTTGCTAGAGAGAACCCTGACACCCGAGGACGGAAAGTGGAGACCACATAGAGACTGGTAGGAGGGGTGGAGGCACCAAAGGGCTGGCTGGGCGCCCACAGACAGCAACTGAGTTCTGAGAGGTATCTCAGCTGTGGGGGTTGCCACTGAGAACTCTGGGATCTAATCCCCAAGCTGGGCTCCCCAGCAGAGAACACTAGGACTGAGGAAGGTACACACATAACATCTGGCTGTGAAAAGCAGTGGGTGCTGTCTGCCAGAGAGTAACAGCTGAAAATTCAGACACCCTCTTAAAGGGCCAATGCACAAAATTCCCTGTGGAGCCATCCACCTTGCGCTCTGGCAGAGGGAGGGTGAAGTGGACTGGAGCTATGAGGGCAGAAGCCAGGACTGGGGACTTGGGGGATGGAGCTCAGAAGGCAGACACTTTGTTTCCTGGGCTGAGTTATTCCCTCACACAGCAGAGGACCTCTTTCCCACATAGACATCTGCCTTGCCTGGGGGGAAGACAGTTGACACATCCTACTGAAAAGAACCTTGCCCTGAGGCCACTTAAGAGATTAAAAATAACAATTAGCCTCCAGGCAGTAGCAACCACCCCACCCTGTTGAAAAAACTCTCCCCACACCTGAGGACGATTGGGGGGGGGGGCGGGGGGGGCGGGGGGAGGACAGATTTAAAGTTGGAATCCTATTAGTCCAGCGGTTCTCAACCTGTGGGTCGTGACCCCCTTGGGGGTCGAATGACCCTTTCACAGGGGTCGCCTAAGACCATTGGAAAACAAATATATAATTACATATTGTTTACAGTAGCAAAATTACAGTTATGAAGTAGCAACGAAAATAATTTTATGGTTGGGGTCACCACAACATGAGGAACTGTATCAAAGGGTTGCAGCATTAGGAAGGTTGAGAACCACTGTACTAGTCTGTAGGCAGAGGCAGTCTCTGGGGGCTTTGAGTCTTTGCCTGATCTAATTAGTCAGAAACAGCCTTTAACACTGTCTGCACTAGAGATTGAGAGGTGTAGGAGGATCTACCCAATACATAGTCACAAAGCTAAACAGAAAGCCAAAATGAGGAGACAAAGAAACAACCCCCAAATGAAAGAACTAGAGAATTCTCCAGAAGAAGAGATAAATGAAGCAGAGATAAGAAATTTATCTGGGGAAAAAACCAAGATGGCGGCATAGGTAAACACTAGAGTTTGCTGCCTCGAACAACCACTTCAAAAATACAACTGAAAGACGGAACGGACATCACCCAGAACCACAGGGAGGTTGGCTGAGTGGAAATTCTACAACTAGAAGGAAAGAGAAAAGCATACCAAGACTCAGAGGAGGTGCGGTGCGGAAGTAAAATACTAAGGTGCGGAGGTGCATGCGGGCTGGCGGCTGAGGGCGCGGTTGTCTTTTTCAATCGGGAGGGAGTCTCAGGCTCTGAGCTCCAGTTCCGGGCGAGTCTCTGGGGACCCAGACTCATACGGGAAAAGCGGGACTGTCTGGCATCAGTCGGAACTCGAGGGCAGCTTTCTCTCCGAGGTACTTGCAGCAATTGCTGGGACACTGAGAAGTGGGGCCTCTGAAGGCAGGTCTGAGAGTATCCATAACTGCTCGCTCCACCCTGTTGATCCCCTGGGACCCGCCCCGCCCAAGCCTTGCACAGAGGCATTTGCTAGATAGCCTCAGGCAGAGGCTAGATTAGCACCTCCCTAGAGATCCAGGACAGAAGTTCTCCCACTGCAGACACAGCTGATTCTCACAGCCAATTGGCCTGGAGGTCAAATCCCTTCCAGTGTTACCTACAACAATCAAGGCTTAACTACAACAAGACTGTGCACAAAGACCACAAGGGGGTGCACCAAGAGTGTCCTCCTCAGGTAATTGGGGAGGCTGAACCACTGGGCCCTAGAGGACACTTAGCACAGAAAACCACTATATCAACACAAGGAAGCATAAACAATGCGGAGACAAAGAAACAAGACACAAATGACAGAAATGGTGGAAAGCAAACTGCTGGATATAGAGTTCAAAACCACACTTTTAAGGTTTTTCAAGAACTGTCTAGAAGCCGCCGATAAATTTAGTAAGACCCTCGAAAAGACTGGTGAGACCGCCGATAAATGTAGTGAGACCCTCGATGTTGTGATAAAGGACCAACTAGAAATTAAGCATACACTGACTGAAATAAAGAATACTATACAGACTCCCAACAGCAGACCAGAGGATCACAAGAATCAAGTCAAAGATTTGAAATACGAAGAAGCAAAAAACACCCAACCAGAAAAGCAAAATGAAAAAAGAATCCAAAAATACGAAGATTGTGTAAGGAGCCTCTGGGACAGCTTCAAGCGTACCAACATCCGAATTATAGGGGTGCCAGAAGAAGAGAGAGAGCAAGATATTGAAAACCTATTTGAAGAAATAATGACAGAAAACTTCCCCTACCTGGTGAAAGAAATAGACTTACAAGTCCAGGAAGCACAGAGAACCCCAAACAAAAGGGATCCAAAGAGGACCACACCAAGACACATCATAATTAAAATGCCAAGAGCAAAAGACAAAGAGAGACTCTTAAAAGCAGCAAGAGAAAGAAAGTCAGTTACCTACAAGGGAGTACCCATACGACTGTCAGCTGACTTCTCAACAGAAACTTTGCAGGCCAGAAGGGAGTGGCAAGAAATATTCAAAGTGATGAATGCCAAGAACCTACAACCAAGATTACTTTATCCAGCAAAGCTATCATTTAGAATTGAAGGCCAGATAAAGAGCTTCACAGATAAGAAAAAGCTAAAGGAGTTCATCACCACCTAATGAGTATTCTGTGAAATGCTGAAAGGTATCCTTTAAGAAGAGGAAGAAGAAGAAAAAGGTAAAGATACAAATTATGAACAACAAATACACATCTATCAACAAGTGAATCTAAAAATCAAGGGAATAAATAATCTGATGAACAAAATGAACTGGTGATTATAATAGAATCAGGGGCATAGAAAGGGAATGGACTGACTATTCTTGGGGGGGAAAGGGGTTTGGGGGATGCGGGAAGAGGCTGGACAAAAATCGTGCACCTATGAATGAGGACAGTGGGTGGGGAGTGAGGGCGGAGGGTGGGATGGGAACTGGGTGGAGGGGAGTTGTGGGGGGAAAAAAGAGGAACAACTGTAATAATCTGAACAATAAAGATTTAATTAAAAAAAGAAATTTATCTGAAACAGAGTTCAGAGTAATGGTGGTAAAGATGCTTAACAGCATGAAAAAGATACAGTAACAATGAAAAAAGAATGGTCTGAGATAAAGAATGACATACACAAATAAAGAACATATTGGAAAGAACACACAGCAGATTAGGAGAAGCTGAGAATTGAATCAATGAATTAGAAGACAGACTTGAAAATATCACTCAATCAGAAAACAAAAGAAAAAAACAATTAAGAAATAGGAGGACAGCTTAAGGGAGCTGTGAGACAATGTGAAACATAACAATATTAGAATAGCAGGTATGCCAGAAGAGGCAGAAAGGGAGAAAGGCAGAGAGAAGGTGTTTGAATAAATAATGGCAGAAAACTTCCCTAACCTGGTAAAGGAAAAAGTCACAGAAGTTCAGGAGGCACAGAGAACCACAAACAAGAAGAACCCAAACAGGCTCACGCCCAGACACATCATAATTAAAATGCCAAAAATTAAAGACAAAGAGAGAATCTTTTTTTTTTTTAAATATATTTTATTGATTTTTTACAGAGAGGAAGGGAGAGAGATAGATAGTTAGAAACATCGATGAGAGAGAAACATCGATCAGCTGCCTCCTGCACATCTCCTACTGGGGATGTGCCCGCAACCCAGGTACATGCCCTTGACCGGAATTGAACCTGGGACCCTTCAGTCCGCAGGCTGACGCTCTATCCACTGAGCCAAACCAGTTTCGGCCAAAGAGAGAATCTTAAAGGCAGAAAGAGAAAACAAAACTCTTACCTACAAAGGAGTTCCCATAAGATTGACACCTGATTTCTCATCAGAAACTCTACAGGCCAGAAGGGAATGGCATGAAGTACTCAAGGTAATGGAAAGCAAGGATCTGAGACCAAGGTTACTATATCCAGCAAGGCTATCATTCAAAATAGACAGTCAAATAAAGAGCTTCCCAGACAAAAAAGGACTAAATGAGTACATCACCACCAAGCCAACATTACAAGAAATGCTAAAGATACTGCTGTAATGAGAAATGGAGAGAGAAAACTAGGCATACAGAATTAAAATGGCAATAAATAAGTACCTATCAATAATAACCCTAAATGTAAATGGACTAAAGGCTCCAGTCAAAAAGCATAGGGTAGCAGAATGGATACAAAAACATGACCCAACTATATCCTGTCTACATGAGGCCACCTCAGAACAAAAGACACACATAGGATGAGAGTGAAAGGATGGAAAAAATTTTTCCATGCAAATGGAAAAGAAAAAAAAAGCTGGAGTAGCAACATGTAGTAGTAAAATGAAAGGCTATCACAAGAGACAACAAAGGTCACTATATAATACTAAAGGGATCGATCCAACAAGAAGATATAACCCTGGTAAACATATATGCACCCAACATAGGAGCACCTAAATATATAAAAAAATCTTCTAGAGGATTTTAATGGAGAGATCAACAACAATACAGTCATAGTAGGGGACTTTAACAACCCAATGACTTCACTGGACAGATCTTCCAGACAAAAACTTAGCAAGGAAACAGAGACTCTAAAGGACACAATGGATCTGATGGATTAATTGACATTTATAGAACATTTCACCCCAACACAGAATATACATTCTTCTCAAGTGCACATGGGTCATTCACAAAGATAGACCACATGTTAGGACACAAAACAAGTCTCTACAAGTTCAAGAAGATTTAAATCATATCAAGCATCCTCTCAGATCACAGTGGAATGAAATTAGAAATCAACTAAAGTAAAAACACCCCAAAACATTCAAACACATGGAGGCTAAATAGTATGTTATTAAATAATGAATGGGTTACCAACAAGATCAAGAAAGAAATAAAAAACTTTCTGGAAACAAATGAAAATGAATATACAACAACCCAAAATCTCTGGGACACAGCAAAAGCAGTCCTGAGAGGGAAGTTCATAGCACTACAGGTATACCTCAAAAAACAAGAAAAATCAGCAATAAACTATTTAGCCCTACAACTTAAAGAACTAGAAAGAGAACAACAAAAGCCCAGAGTAAGCAGAAGGAAGGAAATAATAAAGATTAGAGTAGAAATAAATAACATAGAGACTAAAAAAAAAATACAAAAAAAAAATCAATGAAACCAAGAGCTGGTTCTTTGAAAAGATAAACAAGACTGATGAACCGTTAGCCAGACTCATCAAGAAACAAGGAAGGAGGACCCAAATAAATAAGATCAGAAACGAAAGTGGAGGAGTAACCATGGACACCACAGAAATAAAGATGGTAAGAAAATACTATGAACAACTATATGCCAACAAGCTGGACAATATGGATGAAATAGACAAATTCCTAAAAAAATACAAACTCCCAAAACTGAATAAGGAAGAATCAAAAAACCTGAATAGGCCAATAACAACTGATGAAATAGAAGAAGTAATAAAAAAAACTCCCACCAAACACAACCCCAGGTCTGGACAGCTTCACAGGTGAGTTTTACCAAACATTCAAAGAAGAACTATCAGCTATACTCCTCAAACTGTTTCAGAAAATCCAAGAGGAAGGAACACTTCCAAACTCTTTTTATAAGGCCAGCATTATCCTAATTCCAAAACCAGATAAAGACACTACAAATAAAGAGAATTACAGGCCAATATGTCTGATGAACATAGATGCTAAAATCCTCAACAAAGTATTAGCAAACTGCATCCAGCAATATATTAAAAAGATCATATACCATAAGCAAGTGGGATTTATTCCAGGGATGCAAGGCTGGTACAATATTCACAAATCAATAAACGTGATCACATAAACAAAATGAAAGACAAAAATCACATGATCATATTGATAGACGCAGAAAAAGCATTTGACAAAATCCAACACCCATTTTTGATAAAAACTCTTAGCAAATTGGGAATAGAGGGAGAACATCTCAACATGATAAAGGCCATATATGACAAACCTACAGCCAACAACATCATAGTCAATGGGCAAAAACTAAAACCATTTCCTCTAAGAACAGGAACAAGATAAGGATGCCCACATTCACCACCACTCCTGTTCGACATAGTAGTGAAAGTGCTAGCCATAGCAATCAGACAAGAAGAAATAAAAGGCATCCAAGCCCTAGTTGGTTTGGCTCAATGGCTAGAACGTCAGCCTGCAGACTGGAGGGTCCCAGGTTCAATTCCAGTCAAGGGCACGTGCTCAGGTTGTGGGCTCGATCCCCAGTAGGGGGTGTGAAGGAGGCAACGATCAATGATTCTCTCTTATCATTAATGTTTCTCTCTCTCTCTCTTTCTCCCTTCCTCTCTGAAACCAATAAAAACATATTTAAAAAAAAATAAGCGGCATCCAAATTGGAAAAGAATTATCATTATTCGCAGATGACATGATATTGTACATAGAAAATCCCAAAGACTCCCTCAAAAAACTACTAGACTTGATAAATGAATTTGGCAATGTAGCAGGATACAAAATTAACACCCAGAAATCTATGGCTTTTTTAATACATCAACTAGAGGCCTGATGCATGAATTGGTGCATGGGTGAGGTCTGGCCGCACACACCCATGGGGACTGATCGAGCCAGGCTGGCAGGGGGGATGGGATGCAGGAGGTTGGGCCCACCCCTGATCAGGGAGGGGGGGCGACTGGGGGCATGTCCAGCTGGGGGGGGGTGCCCCCCTTTCCCCCTATCAGGCTGGTTGGCCAGCCGCAGTGCGTGTCATAACAACTGGTTGTTCTGGCATTCCAGTGGCTTGGCTTTTATATATATAGATAATGAACTCACAGAAAGAGAAACTAACAATCCCATTTACTATTGCATCAAAAAAAGTAAGACACCTAGAAATAAACTTAACTAAGGAGGTGAAAGACCTGTACTCAGAAAACTACAGGACATTGAAAAAAGAGATAGAGGAAGACATAAACAAATAGGAGAATATACCGTGTTCATGGATTGGAAGAATCAACATCATTAAAATGTCCATACTACCCAAAGCAATTTATAGATTCAATTTACTCCCCATTAAAATACCAATAACATATTTCACAGGCCTAGAACGAACTCTCTAAAAATTCAAATGAAATAAAAAAAGACCCTGAATAGCCGCAGAAATCCTGAGAAAGAACAAAGTTGGAGCGATCATAATACCAGATATCAAGCTATATTACCAAGCCATGGTTCTCAAAACTGCCTGGTACTGGCACAGGAACAGACATATAGACCAATGGAACAGAACAGAGAACCCAGAAGTTGACCCAAGCCATTACGCTCAATTAATATTTGACAAAGAAGACAAGCGCATACAATGGAGTCAAGATAGTCTTCAATAAACAGTGTTGGGAAAATTGGACAGATACACACACAAAAATGAAACTAGATCACCAACTCACACCATACACAAAAAAAAACTCAAAATGGCTAAAGGACTTAAATGTAAAATGGGAAACCATAAAAATCTTAGAAGAATCCATAGGCAGCAAAATATCAGACATATGTCGTAGCATTATCTTCACCGATACAGCTCTTGGGCAATGGAAACTAAGGAGAAAATAAACAAATGGGACTACATCAAAATAAAAAGCTGCTGCACAGCAAAAGAAACCATCAACAAAAAAACAAGAAAGCCCACTGCATGGGAGAACATATTTGCCAATGTTATCTCCAATAAAAGTTTAATCTCAACACTTACAGGGAACTCATACAATTTAACAAAAAGAAGATAAACAAGCAATCAAAAAATGGGCAATGAACCTAAATAAACACTTTTCTAAAGAGGACATACAGAAGGCCAAGAGACATATGAAAATATGCTCAAAGTCACTAATCATCCGAGAGATGCAAATCAAAAAAACAGTGAGGTACCATGTCACACCTGTCAGAATGGCTATCATCAACAAATCAACAAACAACAAGTGCTGGAGAGGATGTGGAGAAAAAGGAACCCTCGTGCACTCCTGGTGGGAATGCAGACTGGTGCAGCCACTGTGGAGAACAGTATGGAATTTCCTCAAAAAAATTAAAAATGGAACTCCCATTTGACCCAGTGATCCCACTGCTAGGAATATATCCCAAGAAACTAGAAACACCAATCAGAAAGGATATATGCACCCCTATGTTCATAGCAGCACAATTTACAATAGCTAAGATTTGGAAACAGCCTAAGTGCCCATCAACAGATGAGTTGATTAAAAAACTGGTATATTTACACAATGGAATACTATGCTGCTGTAAAAAAGAAGGAATTCTTACCATTTGCAACAGCATGGATGGACCTGGAGAGCATTGTGCTAAGCAAAATAAACCAGTTGGAAAAAGATAAATATCACATGATCTCACTCATTTGTGGAATATAATGAACAACATAAATTGATGAGCCAAAATAGGAAAAAAAAATATTTTAGAATATAATAGAAGTAATCTTGTTATTTGGAGATTTTTAAGATTTCCTACAACTTTTGTGATATACTATGTTAGTACAGTTTTGGTAATATTATATTTAAAATCTTTTTTTCTTGAAATATTAATGTGTATTGCATGTGACATTGTATTTAAAACCGTTTTTCTTGGGGAAGAAAACACAGAAAAAACAAACCAACACATGCGTCACTCCTGTAGCTGTTATGCTAGGACTATTAGATGGGGAGATGCCTAGACAGAGCATGAGGACCCCCACCCTTGCTGAGCCTGCAATCACGGTGGGATTTAAGGAGGTCAGACAGGTTACTGTCTGGTAGTCATGTAACTGCTGAGCAGAGGAAAAGCATGATTTAGGGCAGCGGTTCTCAACCTGTGGGTCGAGACCCCTTTGGGGCTTGAACAATCCTTTCACAGGGGTCACCTAAGACCATCGGAAAACACATATATAATTACATATTGTTTTTGTGATTAATCACCATGCTTTAATTATGTTCAATTTGTAACAATGAAAATACATCCTGAATATCAGATATTTACATTACGATTCATAACAGTAGCAAAATTACAGTTATGAAGTAGCAACGAAAATAATTTTATGGTTGGGGGTCACCACAACATGAGGAACTGTATGAAAGGGTCTCGGCATTAGGAAGGTTGAGAACCACTGATTTAGGGTCTGGTGCTTTTTGTTGATATAAGAATTGCTCTAATCATAATTCCTTTAATCCACAGTACGCCCATGAAATAGTCACATGTGAGCCAAGAGACTGAAATGAGCAAGTAGTTATGTCTTTCGCTGGGGGGGTCAAACCCATTGTCTGCAGTATAAAGGTTCCTAAAGTTCTAAATATCTGGCTCATTTTCCACAATGGCTTTTACTGGAATAGTGTTATTGAAATCATTTTTACTTAGGATGCTCCACCCACTTCCCCAGTCTCTGTAGACCTCTAGAAAGGACTGGTGATCCATGGGCTGGAACAACTAGGTAAGCAAGTGGACGAGGATTTACTGCGTGCCTGTCTGCAGTACATGAGCGGGGCAGACACACATCCGCTGCTCTCCAACAGCACCTGAGGTGCCAGGAACCGCAGGCGCCGTTTGCCAGCCTGGCCCACATTCAGGAGCTAGTGGACGAGGCATGGCACAGCCAGAGGAGCCCTGCCAGGGGACGAAGGGAAGGGAGACCCACACAGCGCAGTACCCGCTGGCGCCAAGCACCGGCCAGGAACCGTCACGGGTCGTCTCACTGAATTCTCATGAGAAACTTAGTGGTACCCATCTCTACTTTACACATAGGGAAACTAAGGCTCAGAGTTTGTGAAGTAAGTTCTCCGGGGTTCTGGAGCGAGGCCTTGTCGCGACTTGTCCTAGGATGCCTGCATCTTCAGAGCTGATCTCGCTCTCCAACATCAGCCGGCATGATGCCCACCGCCAGGAAGAAACGGAAGACCCTTCCTTTGGACCAAACCAATGGGAACCACAGATGTGGGAACCCCAGGATCAGGCCGAGCCCACTGTGCACGTGGAAAGGGAGTCAGGAACCCACCACGTGGCACCAGCCCTCGCACGGCACTGCCCGCGGCCACCACGCAGCCCTGGCTCACCCCTGGGAGCGGCTCGGCCTGCACTCAGGGAAGGACTCCGTTTTGGAAGCCGTGCAGTGACTGACAGTCCTCTCTCCCCACACAGCCCACTGCGCCTGGACTTGTTTCCGCATTCCCGGTTCGGGCGGCTCACCTCCTTGTGGGAGTCTTTGTGGGCTTCCAGAGTCTTCATGATCGTCAGCTCGGCGTAGTTTTTGAATCTTGCTGGCTGGTTTCTCAGAATCTCCCGTAAAACTCTCAGCGCCAGTGCACGAATGGAATGCTGGGGAACAGGAGGAAGGAAGAGGTCAGCAGCCTGCACCCACGCACACACCCGGCAGCAGGGTCCAGGGCACCGAGCGTCCGCAGACGCCTGGACACGGTTACTCTGCTGACCTGCCGGGCTCTCGGACGGCCAGCTCCATGCGCAGCCCGTGCCCCTGGTGGCATTCCCAGCACCCTGCCCACACCTAAGAGGGACATGATGAAGGTTTCCTCAATGAGCCAAGTGAGGACAATGGAGCTCTGGGGGACGGGAACTTCCTGAGGCTCAGAGATGCAGACCACCCCGTGTCAAATGCCCGGAGGACAGGTAAACGCGCCTGGACACCGGGATGCGTGGCCTGTAAGACTGTGAGCTCTCCAGGGCAGCTGAGACCTGTCATTCTCCCAACCTGCTGCGTGATGAGGCCACGGGGGAGGGGACTGTACCAGCCTCGAGGTGCTTGAGGACCTTGAGGCCCGGGTCATGTGTCTGGAGGAAAGCCATTCCAAACAGACTCCTAATCTCAATAAAAGAGAATGGAGTTTACACCAAACACAGCCAAAAAGTACATCCTGATTCTTTGTCACTCACCTGTGCAATTCACCCTCCACCCCGTTCTGCTGCCTCTACATGACATCGCTCTATCTCCCGGCCTCAAAGCCCAACCCAGGAGAAGGGCTTCAGAAACCAATGCTTTGTTTTAAGAAAAGTTGATACCGATCTTTCATCACCATTCTTCTAGCCTCCCTCCGCCTGTTCTAGACCAAACCACTAATCCTAAGCAGCAGAAAGCAATCCAAGTCAGCGCGACACTCCCAGCCTCCTGCTCACCTGTCTCCCATTCCCACCACCGTCAGCATGAGCCCGGGCATGGCCTTTCCCGTGGGCTGTGTCAGATTTCAGCCCGGGCCTGCCCTGGAGCTCTCCCCACGTTCAGGCGATTGCTGTTCCTGCTGCGGACACAGAGCCCCGCGCGAGGGACACGGCTTATTGGCAATCCCTCCATTTACTCCCGTCTCTGTGGACGGGCCAGCTGCACGGGCAGGAAGGCAGGACAAATGCCTAGTGTGTCACCTTCAGATGTCACAGTGTGAAGAGGACCTTTACTTTAAAATTAACAACAGAAAATACCTTTACTTTAAAATTAACCCCGGTTCCTGAGCCTGGTGCGCGGCCCTGACGCATGCACGGGTGAACGGAGACAGAATGTGCCGGAATGCAGCATTTCGTAGGGTCTTTAAAAAGGAACTTCTCTGTTTCGCAATGAAACATGAAACAAAAATAAAAGTCACAAGGAAAAAAGCTCATTGTTACAAACGACATTTTAAGCTAACAGAGTTTTAAGAAATTTTGTGTAAAGTGACCTGATGCAGGAACAAGTCCCCTCATCGACGTGAACGTACTCTAGGTGGGGCTTGCTCCCTGGGCTCCGAGGCCAGTTCAGGCGAGCTTTGATGTAAACAGGGAGCCCAGTAGGAAAGGAGAGCTGAGCCACCCCACAAGAGCAGCCCCCTCCACCCCCGGGAAGGAAATGCAGAACAGCTCTCACGTCTTTGTCTCCAAGGGTCTCCAGGAGCAGGAGCAGGATGGTCTTGAAGTGCTCCTCCCAGACGCCCAGGCTGTCCTCCCGGGTGACCTTGAGCAGCTCCAGCAGGGCGCCCTTCCGCTCCTCCACGCGCTCGTTGTGGTTGGACAGCTCTTTCAGAAGGTCCGCCACCAAGTCCGAATGGTCGATGGGCACTTGTGAGACACAACACAGACGTTACCGCACGAGGGACGCCGGCTGCAGGTGCTGCCTCAGCGACGCAGCCGCCCTCCTCTGCCCTCCGGTCTCTTCCCATCACCCCCTCCATCCTGACCTGCGGCCCGAGCCTCACTCTACACCCGCAGCAGGTCATCCACCAAACTAACTGTCAAAACAGAGGTGGGCCCAGCCAGCGTGGCTCAATGGTTGAGCATCGACCTATGGTCCAGGAGGTCACAGTTTGATTCCCAGTCAGGGCACATGCCCGGGTTGTAGGCTCGATCGCTAGGGGGCGGTGTGCAGGAGGCAGCTGATGAATGATTCTCTCATCACTGATGTTTCTCTCTCTCTCTCTCTCCCTTCCTTTCTGAAATCAATAAAAATATATTTAAAAAACCCAAACAAAGGTGGGAGAATAGGTATCGAGCACCAATACTCAATGTCTCTACCCTGCCTTACCACCTTCCCACTCAGACAAAGAGGAGAAACTGCCATTTCTTTCATCGGTTCACATAGAGAAGAAGCCCTCGCAAAGCCCGTCCTAACTCCATCTCCACTGCGACAGTCCTGCGTCAGGCCCTGCCACAGAACCCGCTTACTAGCATCCCCTCCACCAGAGCACGCTTTCCTCAAGGCACTCCTTACAGTTCCCTCCCATCAACACCCACCCACCTCCGAGTGTCCAGAGGTTAGGACAGGGGTGGGCAAACTTTTTGACTCGAGGGCCACAATGGGTTCTTTGGACCGGAGGGCCGGAACAAAAGCATGGATGGAGTGTTTGTGTGAACTAATATAAATTCAAAGTAAACATCATTACATAAAAGGGTACGGTCTTTTTTTTTTTAGTTTTATTCATTTCAAACGGGCCGGATCCGGCCCGCGGGCCGTAGTTTGCCCACGGCTGGGTTAGGAACTAGCACAGGAAACAGACACCAGCCAAGGTCGACTGTCAAACTTCCCAAGACCTCTAGTGAATGACTTGCAGGGACTTGAACCATATGGCAGAAGAGCATATCCCTTCTCTGCATGTTCTTTTAAGAGATCTCCACTCTGAATTCACTTTAAGTAGAAAGCGTGAAGAAACAAGTCAGAAAAATCATCGGAACTACTTTTTTTTT
Source organism: Myotis lucifugus (assembly GCF_000147115.1). NCBI lineage: Eukaryota > Metazoa > Chordata > Mammalia > Chiroptera > Vespertilionidae > Myotis > Myotis lucifugus. Next base: position 381,546 of record NW_005871584.1, on the reverse strand, counting down.
TTAAAGATATATTTTTATTGATTTCAGAGAGGAAGGGAGAGGGAGAGAGAGATAGAAACATCAATGATGAAAGAATCATTGATCAGCTGCCTCTTGCACACCCCCTGCTGGGGATCGGGCCCGCAACCCAGGTATGTGCCCTTGAGTGGAATTGAACCCAGGACCCTTCAGTCCTCAGGCTGACAGTCTACCCAAACCAGCTAGGGCAGGAACTACTTAATTTGCATGTGCACATTTCTTTAGATTCCAAAATTGGGGAACTAACACAGAAGAAAGTCTGAAATGTGAAAGAACTCTATCATTTCCCCCTGCTCTCCCCACCTTTTTCTTCAAATCTTTTATTATCCAGTTGCTGAATAAATAACAACCAACATCCTAATCTCCATTCCATCTTCAATAAGATCCACAGTGGTAAGTGAAATGATGCACCAAGTCTATGAGCAATGAAAGGCCACAGGCCAGTGGTCCACAAAGGGCAGTCAGACCAACACTAACCGAGCCTCTGCCAGGGAGCAGACGCCTGGGGTGCACGCTGCAGCCACCAGCAGTGAGCTCTGAAGAGCCAGGACTATGCTTTCACCGGCTGGACTTTTCCACGCTGGCACTCCCCCCACACCTGCTCCCCCCACCCCCCCGGGCCCTAAGAAGTATATATGTATGCTTTTAAAAAACTGACGACTGCCAAAACCGGTTTGGCTCGGTGGATAGAGCGTCGGCCTGCGGACTGAAAGGTCCCAGGTTCGATTCCGGTCAAGGGCATGTACCTCGGTTGCGGGCACATCCCCAGTGGGAGGTGTGCAGGAGGCAGCTGGTCGATGTTTCTCTCTCATCAATGTTTCTAACTCTCTATCCCTCTCTCTTCCTCTCTGTAAAAAATCAATAAAAATATTAAAAAAAAACAAAACAAAAAAAAAACTGACGACTAAGTTGGGTCGGCTTTAGCGCAGACAGTTCCTCTGTCATGCAGACAGCTAAAATGATTACTAAGCTGAAATAACTCAAAATGTGTCAACATGACAATGAGGTGGAAAACAAATTAAGTTCCAAATAAAATACCATCACACCGAAATATACTTACTCACTTGTTCCTGAGTAAAGGACACGGTCTTAACAGAGTCAGAAAAAGCCAGACTAGTTCTACACTTGGGCAAGGAACTCAACCTTTCTGAACCTCGGCTTCTTAATCTGCAGAACGGAAACAACTGCCGCTATGTCCACTGGATGCAGTGTGTAAAGCATGAGAGCTCTCCACACTGGACGCCGTGTGTAAAGCATGAGCACTATGTCCACTGGATGCCGTGTATAAAGCATGAGCGCTATGTCCACTGGATGCCGTGTATAAAGCATGAGCGCTATGTCCACTGGATGCCGTGTGTAAAGCATGAGCACTATGTCCACTGGATGCCGTGTATAAAGCATGAGCGCTATGTCCACTGGATGCCGTGTATAAAGCATGAGCACTATGTCCACTGGATGCCGTGTATAAAGCATGAGCACTATGTCCACTGGACGCCGTGTGTAAAGTGTGAGCACTATGTCCACTGGATGCCGTGTATAAAGCATGAGCACTATGTCCACTGGATGCCGTGTATAAAGCATGAGCGCTATGTCCACTGGATGCCGTGTATAAAGCATGAGCACTATGTCCACTGGATGCCGTGTATAAAGCATGAGCACTATGTCCACTGGATGCCGTGTATAAAGCATGAGCACTATGTCCACTGGAAGCCGTGTGTAAAGCATGAGCGCTATGTCCACTGGATGCCGTGTGTAAAGCATGAGCACTATGTCCACACTGGATGCCGTGTGTAAAGCATGAGCGCTATGTCCACACTGGACGCCGTGTGTAAATCATGAGCACTATGTCCACTGGATGCCGTGTATAAAGCATGAGCACTATGTCCACTGGATGCCGTGTATAAAGCATGAGCACTATGTCCACTGGATGCCGTGTATAAAGCATGAGCGCTATGTCCACTGGATGCCGTGTGTAAAGCATGAGCACTATGTCCACACTGGATGCCGTGTGTAAAGCATGAGCACTATGTCCACACTGGATGCCGTGTGTAAATCATGAGCACTATGTCCACTGGATGCCGTGTGTAAAGCATGAGCGCTATGTCCACACTGGATGCCGTGTGTAAAGCATGAGCGCTATGTCCACACTGGATGCCGTGTGTAAAGCATGAGCACTATGTCCACACTGGATGCCGTGTGTAAAGCATGAGCACTATGTCCACACTGGATGCCGTGTATAAAGCATGAGCACTATGTCCACTGGATGCCGTGTGTAAAGCATGAGCGCTATGTCCACTGGATGCCGTGTATAAAGCATGAGCACTATGTCCACTGGATGCCGTGTATAAAGCATGAGCACTATGTCCACTGGATGCCGTGTGTAAAGCATGAGCGCTATGTCCACTGGATGCCGTGTATAAAGCATGAGCGCTATGTCCACTGGATGCCGTGTGTAAAGCATGAGCACTATGTCCACTGGATGCCGTGTATAAAGCATGAGCGCTATGTCCACTGGAAGCCGTGTGTAAAGCATGAGTGCAACAGGCAATGCGAGTGCTCGGCGCATGCCGGAGCCCATCTCCCAGCTGCAGGGCAGTCACCGGAGCAGTTCCAGAACAGCTGCCGATACGCTGGGGAGGGGAGGAGAGCCCAGTGGTGCTTCAGACCCGACTCCCACAGCTACACGGGCAACATGCTGAGCCCAGAGCTGGGACTGCCGAGCCTTTGCCCTCCACGTCACTAACTCCTCTCCTGAGCTCCTCGGGCCCTGGGTGCGAGTGACGGCTTCCCTGGTGGCACCCTGAGCCCCCCTCACTGCAGCTTTCAGAGCTGCCCCCTGAGGTCACCCGTGTGCCTCTGGAGGGTGGGACTGTGTGTCCTTTTGTTCACTGTTGTGCTGTCCATGCCCAAGCACATGGCAGGACATGTAGCTGTGAACAAAGGACTAACCAGGCCTGACCCGTGTCCATGTCCATTCGACCAATATGCCCAGAGTTGGTCAGACAAGAGGGGAAGCCCATGGGAGAAACTTCTGGATGGGGACAATCAAACAAAGAAAGACAAACCATCTCGAAGCTGCTCCATGTCGTCGTCAAACACGGCCTCCTTCAGGGCTGTCTTGTCATAGGTGTTGATGGTGTCCGGGTAGGGGTACAGGTTGTAGTCTCGCGCCCGCGGCCCCGGGAAGGCGCGCGGAGGCTGGGTGTTGAGCAGGGAGGTCTTGTTGTCCAGAGCTGTTCTGCCTCCTTCCACCACGTCACTGCCGCCCCGGCCCTCAGTGGCAGGGGACGCAACTCCACCATCCCGGGATACCTGCGCACAAAACAGGTATTAGTCCTTTTTAGGACTTTTAAAAACGTTTCCTTAAGTTTTCAGAAGCATTAGGAGAGCCAGAGACTTCTCACTTGAAATCTGGCCACTAACAAAAGAACAGTTGTTAGAATTTCAATTTGTAAGTATCTACTTCATAAACTGCCTTAAAAGGAACAGAATATGCTTATATTGTCATCTCTTCTTTCATTAAATTACACGTAAAATCTGTTTCACTTTGAACGTGGGGTTAACTTTACGCAAACATTTTTTGAGAGATTAATAACATGAAATTCTGGAAAGTCCCTTGAGAATGAAGGCCACAGCCCCATCCCGCTCCTCAGAGACCTGGCCCAGCACTGCAGCCTGTCACTTCCTGTAAACAGCAGGGCTTCCTCACTGAGGCCCGACACCAGGCCGACAGGCCCCAACCACCCCCACCAGACCGAACGCGGTTCTGCTGCCCGAGAACCCCTTGCACACGGCCCACCACGCGGGGAGCCAAACCATGGCTCGCGGTCTCTAGCAATGGAGGGCTCAGGATCCCCTACAGGTCGTCCTTCCTTTGCATGTTTCTGACTCTGAGTCGGTCTTTACTTTGGGTCAAAGAACAGGTCTTTTGCCCTCACCAGTTTGGCTCAGTGGCTAGAGCATCGGCCTGTGGACCGAAGGGTCCTGGGTTCAATTCCGGTCAAGAGCATGTACCTCAGGTACGGGCTCCTCCCCAGCCCAGGCCCTGGTCAACCAGTCGATGTGTTTCTCTCACATCAATATTTCCTCTCAGTCTTTCCCTGTCTCTAAAAACCAGTGGGAAAATTATCTTCGGGTGAGGATAAAAAAAAGAACAGGTCTCTTATTGTTTTCCAAAAAAATCTTTTTTCTAATAGCTTCTGAGTCTTGTCTTCAACAAATGAAAGCCCTGGTCCTCCGTCCCTGCCATGCTTCTGACTCCTTCACTCTCGGCGTCCCTTCTCCGGGGCCTTTTGCTGGCAGCACTGGGACAAGAGCGGGCCTGGGCTGCCTGGGCACAGCAGACCTGTCTTCTCCTCACCCAGACATGTGACTAAAGCGAGTGAAAACAGCCTCAGCAGTCGGACCCCTTGTGCTGATGCACTTATACTTACATCATTTCAACCCTAAGTGTACAATTCAGCGACATTAAACCCATTCACAGTCTTGTGAAACCATTATCCACCAGTTAGATTTTGGGCAACACTTTTTCATCTTTCCTAACCGAAACTCTGTATCCATCATGTACTAACTCCTGCCCTCCCAGCCTGGTAACCCCATTCTACGTTCTGCCTCCATGAATGTGAGGACTCTAGGTGCCTCACATAAGTGGAAGCACACAGTGCCTATCTGTCTGTGTCTGGCTTATTTCACTTAGCATAATATTTTCAAATTGCATTGGTATTGCAACGTGTCAGTATCACATTCCTTTTTTAGGGCTAAGTAGTCTTCCACTGCACACACACATCACATTTAAAAAATCCATTTATCTGTTGATAGAAACTGTGTTCTCCACCTTTTGGCTATTATGAATAATGCTCCTATGAACACTGGTATAGAAATTTGTGTTCAAGTCCTTTCTTTCAACTTTTTTGGACATATACCTAGTGAAATTGCTGGAACGTACTTGATTAACACCCCTCCCAAAAAAGATTGTTTACTAATATAATACTACTGTAAAATACATGCATGGATATGAGCAAAATGATTTAACAGGGGTTTTCTCCCAGGGAAGATAATTCACGGATGATTTTAATTTTCTTCTTTTTGTAACTCTATTCTAAAAATAAAACATACTTTTATAATGAAAAATCATTTATAAAGGGAGAGTTTTAAAGAACAAAGACATTCAAAAAACAAAGCTAAACTGTCCTAATTCTAATCACTTTTAAAAACAAAAAAAATCTTACTTTTTAAACTTTGCTTTTTATCTCTGTCCTTGTCTACATGCATGTTTTATAGTGTGGGAATCACAGTGCACATACTGCCATACACAGGGTGTCCCAAAAATGTACACACACACTGTGAATAACTATAAAGGCAGTGTTTATTAAAATAATCTCATTTTCAAAATTGAGCTACCCACTGTTAAAGGGTGTATACATTTTTGGGACGCACTGTATTTTGCTTTCCTCGTAGCGTAAGCATGTCCCACATAGTTTTTATAACCTTAACTAGAGGCCCGGTGTACGACATTTATGAACTGCAGAGGGGCGCGGGAAGAGGGGGGGAGGGATCCTCAGCCCGCCCTGCGCCCTCTCATAGTCTGGGACCCCTGAGAGGATGTCCATCTGCTGGCTTAGGCGGACATCCCCCCTCGGGGTCTTTAGCGCTGCCTCAGAGGCGGGAGAGGTTCCTGCCACCGCTGCTGCGCTCGCCAGCCATGAGCACGGGTTCCAGCTGAGAGGTGCTCCCCCTGTGGGAGCGCACTGACCACCAGGGGGCAGCTCCTGCGTTGAGCATCTGCCTCCTGGTGGTCAGTGTGCATCATAGTGACCAGTTGTTCTGCTGTTCAGTTGATTTGCATATTAGCCTTTTATTATAATAAGATTTACTCAACTATTCCCCTTCTACTGATTTTTTAGTTTTTGGTTTTGGCCATTATAAATAATACTAAAATAAACTACTTTGCGTAAAAACTTATCCTTTTTCTTTTTGCTGAGCTTGTTAGAAAATAGATCATTAAAGGCTATGAAACTAACGTCCTTTTGCTAAATGTCACTTTACTAAGTTCCACAATGACGGTGACAATCTGCCATGCCGCCACATGTCCCTCTAGCCCAGCGGTTCTCATCCTGTGGGGATGAACGACCCTTTCACAGGGGTCGCCTAAGACCATCCTGCATATCAGATATTTACATTACGATTCATAACAGTAGCAACATTACAGTTATGAAGTAGCAACGAAAATAATGTTATGGTTGGGCCACAACATGAGGAACTGTATTTAAAGGGCCAGAAGGTTGAGAACCACTGCTCTAGACTTTCTGGCACTAAGTGTTGCAACTTCTACTTGAAACAAAGCTGGCATCTCTGCTTCTGTGAACCACCTCCCCTGGCTCTGATGCCCATGCGTGAGCGTCTGCCTCCTCAGACGAGTCACTGGTCAAGCTTACGAAGAGGCAGACTGGCTCCCGAGTCCCACCTTCAACACAGTATTAGATCTACCTCAGCTTCATAGTTAAGAACCTGGTTACCAGTGGCCAAGAGGTTGAGTGGTAAACCTCAACTCCTCACTGTCACTGCCTCTTCTCATGCTCCCGGAGGCCCCCCCTCCAGTGGGACAGCCCTGTCTCTGCATCAGGTTCTCCTTTGGCCTCGCTGCTTCCTCTCCAGCCTCTGCTCCTCCCACCCTGGAAGTGCTGAGGCTTCCTGGCCCAGCTCTCACTTCTCACTACCACGCTTCATTCCTTTCAACTCTCAGCACAGTACTTTTATGCTCTAAAAAGTTGAAAACACTTAAACGTTCCAAAAAACAGGGCACTGGGGACATGACTATGGCACATCCATGAGGATTACCACCCAGCCCCAGAAGGCACAGGGAAGAGCACTGGAGGACAGCACTCGTGTCCTTGTGAAACAGGACGCACACTTTGATGCCACTTTTATTTTAATTTATTTATTTTTAAAATATATTTTTATTGATTTCAGAGAGAAAGGGAGAGGGAGAGATAGAAACATCAATGATGAGAGAGAATCATTGATTGGCTGCCTCCTGCACTCCTCCCACTGGGGATGGAGCCCACAACCCAGGCATGTGCTCTTGACCGGAACTGAACCCGGAACCCTCCAGTCCACTGGCTGACGCTCTATCCATTGAGCCAAACTAGCTAGGGCAGATGTCACTTTTATTTTAAAAATACTCTGCACACCCCCTGAAACACATTAATGTATAAATACACATAAATAGAAAAATGCACAGTAAAATGTTAAAGTTCATTATCTCTAGAGATGGTGACTTCTTTTCGCACTTTTAAAATATTATGTGTTGGCTATCTGTCACATTTATAGTTGGGACGAGTAATACCCAGGCACCCACCTCCTCCCAGAGTGGCTTCTGTTCCTACAGGATGTCTGCTCACTAGGCAGAGCCCTGCCCTGACCCCCAGCCACTTGGAAACCTTTCCCAGGCCCTCCCAGCAGCCCAGTGCCAGGCCTCTCTCCACTGATGGCACAGAGAGTGGGAGCTGTTGGGCGGGGGGGGGGGAAGGGCAGATAGAGGGGGAAGGACCCTCCGTCTTCCTGCCCCTCCTTTGTGGCCAAGGCTAGCTCCTCAGCAGGGCCCAGATCGCATCCCTCCATGTCCTCAGGGGCCGTGTCCACCAATGGACCCTCCCCTGCACAGGGAGCTTTCTTCTCTCTCTGGCCCACTGGCATTCACGCAGGTCAGGCCTCTCCCACGGGGAACACCCCAACGCCCTCTTCTCTCCCCAGTTTGTTCACACTTCAACCCACTTTCAACCCTTCCGGAACCATGCTCACAAAGTCCAATGGACTCCTGAGAGAAACAAAACCTGTGAAGTGTGGACTGTGATTACTTAAGAAGAACAGGAAAGTAAACGGTGGGCCCCTTCTCAAAGGAAAGGTCTTGGCTCTATGTCAAAACACTGGTGAATGAGCATGTGTTTCCTGTGTTTCAGGTTAACATGGAATTTGCACGTATATAGTAAATTAAAAATCCAATGGAGCCCTTCCCTCCGGGTCTGACTGGTGGGATCCCTTCGCCACAACTTCCTCCCGAGAGTTCCCTGTAACACCGTTCACCACACGCTCCGGGCCTCCCCTCCTCTCCAGCTGTTCTTCCAACTTCTTCCTTAGTGTTGGTGCTGCTTTGGATTTTGCCTTTACCCTTTACCTGGTTGATTTCATTGGCTTTTCTTTGGTTCCCATGGAGCAACTAGTCAATCAATGCCCCTCAAGTCTGTCTCCAGCCTCACTCGCTGGCCTAAACTTCAGACGGCCATATCCAGAGGCCTAATGGATACGTCTGCTTGGATGCCCTGCAGGTCTTGGGAGTCACATGTATTCAAAGGGGTTATCATATACTTTTTCCCTCCTGCTATGAAATTTTCTCATTGAATTGCACTGGCACCTACTCATGAGTCCTAGTCAGACCTGTAACTCTTCTATTCCTGCTTTTCTCCTACTGAACCCAAATGCCTTGGAATAATTCTCCATCTGAGTGAAAGCAATCTTCCCAAAACTTCATGTGACCATGCCACGTCCCCGGTTAAAATCCTTCACGGACTCTCCAGTGTCCCCAGTGAAGTCAAGACACGGCTGGAAATCCCCCTGGGGTGAGCCCGTCTGAGCCCCTTCTGCAGACCTCCCCCAAACACAGCATGCTCCCTCTCTCCACTCAGGGGGAACCACTCCCATCTCTCCACCTTCTCCCCCTGCTCTGACTACAACCTCCTACTTGGCTTTCATGCTTCATCGCTTGCAGATCCTCCTGGGCACCGAGACTAGTCCTGGTGGGTCTTGGTGCTGAGCCCGACCACCCATCACATGCACCACAATCTCCTGCTTATCTGCCTGCCTCCGCATGAGATTAGAGCTCCCACTCAGCCATGCTGGTATCTGATTCAGGCTCACAATTTTTATCACATCACAGGAACAAAAATATGACCAGCACAAACAAAAGCAAACTGAAAACAAAGGTATTTAACATTTTTCACAAAGATAGCAAGGCTAACTCAAAATTGCCTTGGGCCTCTAAAAATATTCCTTTCTATTACACGCTAAAAATAACGATGCAGCTCAGGAATGGCAGTGGTCAGTGTTCAGAAGAATCATTAATCACCACTTAATCAATATACAGTTCTCTATTAGTCCGGGGATACTTACAATATCACAGTCCTTCTTGCCATCTCGTTTAATTGGCTCATTCAGATCCTCTTGGCTTCGAAAACTAAACTTTTCAATGGCTTCTGTAACTCCACGCAAAGAACTATAGATTTCTTCAGAGTTCAGGTTCTCTGTATCATTGTCCAGCAAGCTAAAGATCAAAATATTTTCTTTCTTAAATTGAGGCATATGCATAGAATTGAGACGTGTGCATACATTTCTTCTAATAATTTACGGAGTAAGGTATAGTTTTGCTTCTTTCGGTGATTTAGGTGGAATGAAAAGAAGACATCTGTTATTAGAGCACCACTGGGGGACAAGCACACACCTTCCCTGTCAAGCCTGGTCCTAACACATTGCATAACACACAATTAGAACCAGCGGGAAACAACCACGAGGATGCAAGAACTCAAAGAGTGACGACTGGTGACTGAATGCACGAGGTAATGAAAGTGGAAAAATAACCGGCATATCTTGAGCATGGAAGAAAGTAGATTGGTTGTTACTGGTCTCAAATGTACAAACTTAAATGAAAAGGAATGGGCACTTCAAAGTAAAGCTAGATTACAAACAGATTTCAGAGGAGCAAAGCAAATGACTTCACCAAGCTGGGTTACGCTCACCAGTATCAGAAACTTGTACATAAAATCCTGTGTTACCGCCCAGCTGGCGTGACTCAGTGGTTGAGCACTGACCTATGAACCAGGAGATCAGGGTTCAATTCCCAGTCAGGGCACATGCCTAGGTTGTGGGCTTGATCCCCAGAAGGGGGCGTGCAGGAGGCAGCCGATAAATGATTCTCTCTCATCACTGATGTTTCTCTCTCTCTCTCTTCCTCTCAGAAATCAATAAAAACTAAACAAAACTAAAACTAAAACACCAACCCTGTAAGTTGAAGTCGGCTCCCCCTTACCACTGGGCTCCTGAGAGTCTAACTCGGCTAGCTAACCCAGGAACTTGTTGGGAATATCAAATCCTTGTAGATGCTTATTTTGGAGTTTTATAATAAGAGCCAATCTTATAAAGATGAGTGAGTTTCTAGATGCATGTTTAAAACCATTTTTAAAAAAACCAAAATTATCTGTCCCTTAAAGAAAAGTGATTGTCAACTGATGTCATTTTTTAAAAAAATTTAGCATAACTAAGATGAAATGAAGCAAAAATCCTAACCAGCCTTTGGTGTAATGCAGTGTATCAACAAGTGGCCTTTAGGTGTCTGAAAAGTACACTGAAATTGAAAATCCCAAGAACAAAAACCATCAACTGCCTCTCACTAAGAATATATTTTAAAAGCACAGAAAAAATACAAGAATATAAAGAAAGCAAAACGTGAAGGAACACTCAACAAAGACAAGTCCAAACTATAACTTAGTTAAGATGTCACTTGTTTCAAAAAATACCCAGGACAAAATCAGTTGTGTGGTCTATGTGGCTGCAAAAAGTCCTGAGCTACACGGAGGATTGCTAGGGACACTAAAGAGTCCTTGGCTGTATATAAGGAAGCTTTCACCATTACTAAGGACAGCACTCTTTCTGCTCCTCTAAAGAGAAATAGTGAATTAAGCACCCACTGCCAGGAGCCCTTCCACAGGACAGCACAATCCACCCCTCACAGAGGTAAGTTTCCTGTCACTTAAAAACAAACACACTTCCTAAGCCCCTCCCCTGTCTATTGTTGTTTTTTAAAGCTTGGGCAGGCGAGCAAGAGGGCTTTGGACAGTTCTCACTTGGAGTGGTCAGGCTGGCCTGAGGGTGCAACGATGCAAGCGTTTTCTAGGCTAGTCAGGTTCCGCTGGAGCGTCAGGCGAATTCACTCTTAGAGATGGAAGCTAGCTGCCTAAAATTGCAGAACCGGCCCAGACAGAACGCACTTTTCTGTTCTGATGAAAGAAAATACACACCCTAACTGTACTCGGCCAGTTCAAAAAAATATCAACTCAAAGATTGGCTCTGGCGTCAAACAAAAAAGGAATGAACCTGAACATACAGCTAAAATTCCATGTATACACTGACAGGAGGTGGATAAAAACTTGAACAGAATTCAAGATTTCCAGTCCTTCTAAATCTCCAACGTTATCGCTCCATGAGCTCCACAAACACCACAATCCCAGCTTATGTATGAGCAAAAGCATTTATACATCTGGCCAGTACACTATTTTTAATATATAAAGACTGAATAAACAAAAAATATGTATATAAGATGTAAAAAGATGTCTTAAAATATTTTGAATCAAAACAACCAAAACTAATAACATAGCCCATGCACACACACACCAAAAAGAAAAAAAAGAAAAGAAAGAATGATGGGATGGGCAGGAGGAAGTGATGACGTTCAGCTTTTTAAGGGATGTCACAATATTATTTTCCATATGTCGCTTCAGATGATGTTAACTTTCACGTAATTCATCTCACTTTTCTTCATCTGAACCTCCTTAGAATATTTCATTTCAGTTCACATAACTTTAGCGTTATAGTAGCCTCTTTTTGAAAGAGAAAGCAAAGGATTCTGCCAGCTCATGCTCCTCCTTACTGTCAATTACTAAAGCAGGGCAGACTTCCCTGCAGGAGCCCATGTGCATGGCCGAGGCCAGGCTGCTGCTCCTTTCAGACTCGCTAGCTGAGGTCTCGAAGGGCTCCTTGGTACGAAGCGAAAACTGTGAGCTCCAGGTGAGAGCGATCATTGTTTCCCTCGAACAGGAAACAGGGTACTTTCTTGGCTATTTTATGCTTTGGCTTGATTTGTCTTTTTTCAAGTCAACACCTCGGAGCCCTCATTTCATACAGAAAAAGGAAACTCCCATGAATGCTGTCATCAGGGAACTGTAGACACTGTGGCCCCAACAAGCCACACGCTGGGGGAGCAGCAAGACACACGCAGCAGCCTCACTCGGGGGTAGCCCGGCCTGCACCTGCCCCGCACTCAGCTCGGAGACAGCTCCGGGAATGACCCTTAGGGCAAGGCCAGGCCCTGTCCCTGTAAACCTGGGACAAGAGCCCAGAAAGTTTGCCTCAGGAGCCTTCAGATTAGCAAGAGTGGCTCCACTGGTCAGCAGTCACTGACCTGGGGTCAGCCAGGCACCCAACACTGAGCCCAACACAGCCCTGGGCCGCAGGCTGTGAAGGGTGCGGATCCTGGAGGTGCACGAGGTCAGTTGCCAAGGAAGAGAAACCGGAGACAAGCAATTGTCTCCTTAGGTTTTCTTCGTTATTTTGTAGGGAAAAGATACTAGGGTATAGAAAAAGGATAACTGGTCCTTGTTATGAAATAAATAGGGTTTTGGTATAGAGCAAAGAGACAGACTTGGATTTCCTCTTGGTTTTATGTGAGCAATAGGTTTTCTAACTGTAAAAGCTCACCACCTCTCTCCCAATGGTTGCATAAGGTACAGGATTTGTTAAACGTCAGCTGCATTACTGTGCCACGTGCGAATGAGGATTCTGGGAACAGGGCACCCTCGGAGGGCATGGCGGCTGGCTGGGGAGACTGGTGGGGTGAAGCTTGGTGCCCATTAGGGCACAGTTTACCGGGAGACATTAAACTGGTCTTATAACTTAAGGCCTGATTAATCTTAAAAAAAAAAAAAAAAGGAGCCCTAACCAGTTTGGCTCAGTGGATAGAGCGCCGGCCTGTGGACTGAAAGGTCCCAGGTTCAATTCTGGTCAAAGGCATGTACCTTGGTTGCGGGCACATCCCTAGTAGGAGGTGTGCAGGAGGCAGCTGATCTCTCTCATCGATGTTTCTAACTCTCTATCCCTCTCCCTTCCTCTCTGTAAAAAATCAATAAAATATATTTAAAAAAAAAAAAGGAAGTGTATCGACATCGTTACTAACGCTGAGGACAGAGGGACACCTCCCTCGGTGTGCCCTGGCCTAACCGTGCCTACCTACAGTCTTGCAGGGTTCTCTCCACGTCGGAAGTGACTTTAGACAGCATGTTTCAAAAGAAAGACGTTAAAACACTCAGCTGACTGTTTGCCGCATACAGCCTCGCTGTCATCTTCTCTGCAGCGCTCAGAAGGGAGCTTCACGCTCGCCGCCCCAGTGGAGGGCACAAGCCCATCGGACACAGCACCGCCACCGGCAGCTGCCCTGCCCTGCCGACCGCAGCCTTCAGGGCCGGGTTCTTTGGTCTCGGAACCTTACACGAAGCACGAAGAGACCTGCTGCTGTCTGTAGGAACACCTGGCCCTGCCTGTGCCCCGGACTTACCATCTGAAGCAGGCCCCTCCCCTTCCCCAGACTCAGCTGCACTGTCCCACTGCAGCAGGGGCTGGTGAGGACACCAACAGCCCTCCTGCTAGGGGCCGGCCTCCCCGGAGAGGCACCTAAACGCCCTTCCCTTCGCGGGGCTTCCTTTCTGGGTCTGTGTCCTGAGACAATCACCAGGTGACCGGCCATTACCCAGTTGTCAGTCCACACTCTCGCCAGCAGGCCTGAGAGCCGCAGGTGGAGTTTGGGAAGAGCAGGTCTGACTTGCTCTTGGTGGGAATGCCTTGGACCCTGAGAAGAAGGCTAAGGAAACTGCTGTGGCTGCCTGACTTCACGCACTGCCTGGCACCCCCTGGGGGCTGAGCACCGCACCGGGCTAGGCTCGCACGGGAGATGCTGATAACAGGGTCCTCAGTCCTTGTGACACGGGAGGAACCGCACTCACGAGGTCCGACAAGGATCACGCACCTGCTCACGCTTCTCACCAAGGCTCTCCTCCTGCTAGTCGAAGCCAAAGCAGGGCCACTGGAGGCAGCTGAGAGGCTTTCAGAGACTGAGACGACCTTGGGGATGCAATAATATTGTGACACCTCAGACGAGTTGACAGGTAGCTTGTTACCTGGGAGAGTAAGAGCGCCTGAGAGTCTTGTGGGAGGGAGCGGTGGGAATGGAGTTGGGCTGAGAAAGGGGAGGGGGGTGCTTCGATAGCCCATCGGCACTCCAACCCCATAACCGACTGCAGTGATCAGAAGAGGAAAATCAGAAAGAGAAACAAAAAAAGGCAAAGGGGAAGGGAGGAGGAAGATGCTACGTCCTAAGTGTCTTAGAGTCTGCTCTTTCCTTGACCAAGTTCTATCGAAATTCATTGGAGCAAAGTTAACACTTCACCACACAGGGAAAAAGAACACTTTTTGGGTTACAATTTGGCCTCGATAAGACTGCAATCCTCCCCCCCTCGGTCATGCATTTACATTTTTAAATCACAGGAGATTCTGAGTGAAGCGTGTGCACACGCCTACATTGGGAAGGACATGTTAGGCACTTAAAAAAATACATGGATATTCCGTGTCAGATCACGGAAGACAGGAAGACTCAGAGGACGTGTCCTTGTGGCCAGAGGCTGGGATCCAATCAGACGGGAATTCTGAGGCTGCCACAAGCCATTTCCTCCTGAAACAGTAACGTCACCACTGGAAGGCTAGGCGCCAACGCTCAGCTAGCCAGCTCAGAGGGCACCCCAGGTCCAGTCCTCCGCTCCTGCCACCTCATGTGAGGACTGGAATCACCTGCGAACACAAGTATTCCTCTTCCCTCGCACAGGGCACTATGTGACCTGGGCTTGCCAGGCGCCCTGCCGGCAGTTCTTACAACTGTTGCAATTCAAGAGAACCAGGTGCCTGGGAAAGGCTGGGGCAGCCCGGCTGGACAGGGGACAGGAGGCTGGGGGAGGCCGGGCGCAAGGACAGCGCTCCCGCACACACCGCCCCCTGCCGGCTCCTCGCAGTGCTACAAGCAGGAGCACAAAGCTTATCTCCACCTGAGGACAGTCATGGCCCCATTTCGTAGACAAATGAAGTGTGGAGATGCGAGTCCCTGTGCCTTAAAGGGGCTAAGAACTGTCCCTACGTCACACACTGGGTTGGGGGAGGGCAACCCTCTCAGGCCGGAACTCTGCTCCCTCCTACGGAAGGCCGGGCCCCCCATGCACCCACTCTGATTCTACGGACGGTCCTGATCCTCTGGTGGTGAGTGTAAACCCCCCCCCCGCCCCCCGAGGACCTGGGACTGCCAGGGGTGAGGATGACCATGTACTTTTTTATCTTCAAGGCAATGGATTTCTGAAGTCCTTGCAACTCTGCTTCCATTCAACATAAACCACACGGGGTAGTGTGTTCAATGGTGAAAACTGCAGGTCAGAACTCTCCTCTCCAAATACCCAGAGTATTTGTTTACTAGATGAGAATAAACAGTAGTTCTTCCCTCAGACAGACACAAGGAATGGAATGTGCCACAAAAGTTTAGCCTGTTAGCTATGGCTTATCTAATACTATTGGCTTAATAAAAGTGACTTCTTCACTAGTGATTAAAAAAAAACAACTACCAAATTAGATCCCCCCCACCATCTTTTTAGAATATTTCCTTATTACTACCATCATGATTCAAGGATAGAATTTTTGGAGAAAAAACTAATAATAGTTCATTTTGATACTCAATATTAGATTAAAAAATAACTAGCGCTGACTTCTCCCCTTCAGCGTGGAAAGCCACTGTCATGGTGGCCGCAAGCACGCAGGCCAAGAGAACAGGCGCTTCCAGAGCCCGAGAGACCGCCTCCTTGGGAGTCGGCGACAGGGCCATTCTCCCAGTGAGTGCAAAAGTTCCTTTCTCTTAGAGTTTTCCTGGTAGGAAGTATATTGCCTATTTGAATATTTCCAGGGATGTGATGCTGTGAGGCCGTTTTTCCTACTTGGGGCAGTTTTAGTTGAGAAAAACATTTCTCTAAATGAGTACAAACTTGGCTCAGCCCATCTGGCCAGTTAGGCACTGACTAGGACACATGCTTTTAAAAAATAAAGGCCCAGCGGGCGTGGCTCAGTGGTGAGTGTCACCCTGTGAACCAGGAGGTCACGATCAGGGCCATGCCTGGGTTTCAGGCTCCATCTCCAGTGGGGGGCGTGCAGGAGGCAGCCGATCAAGGATTCTCTCTCATCATTGATGTTTCTATCTCTCTCTCTCTCTCCCCCTTCCTCTCTGAAATCAATAAAAATATATTTAAGAAAGAAAAAAAGAAACTACACAACTAAGTAATTCCCTAAAGAATTTTTCAACCAAAAAACTATTTAGGCCACACTTGGAGGTTTTAATATAGAAAATAAATCTCTTCATTTCTTCTACTGACCTGTAACCCTAGCAGTAAACATTAAAATTAAGCCAATTAAGAATGAATGATGATCTGGAAAAAATAAAATTTTTATTAATTTAGGGATCCATGAGATTAATACTTAGCTCTAATAAATTATGCTAGCAGCTCCCAACAATCTTTTACTTAGACTATTAGCACAATTAATAAAATACTTAATTTGTTTTACCTTTTGCTTATTACCTAGAGAGTGTACCACCCTGATAATGAAATACAGTGGGGCCTTGACTTGAGTTTAATTCATTGCGTGACAGAACTCGTAACTCAAATTACTCGTATGTCAAATCAAAAAGTGAACGAGTGAGACACGTGATACTGGGCTGATGTTGTGGCGTTCACTGTGACGTTCGCTGCGCCAACTAGCGGTGGGGTATCTGAAGCTGGCTCGTAACCCGAATTTTAGCTCGCAACTCAAAGCAAAAAATCGGCCGAGAGATGGCTCGTATCTCGAAAAACTCGTTAGTCGGGACACTCGTAAGTCAAGGCCCCACTGTAGTTAAAACATAAGAAGTATGATCTGTGTATTATGATGTGTATTATGAAAGAACAGATTTCCCATTGATGGTGCAAGTATCACTTCCAGAAGCAACAATTTATAGCCAGAGAACTCTGTGACTTTGCTGCTAGCACTGACCCTGGGCCACTGAAGACAATCATACACTGTGACACACATAGAGATGTTAGCATGAAAAACAAGTGGCCGGCGAGCCTCAGCCACACCTGCGGAAAGGCAGACACATTCCCATGATTTCCTGGTCTCCAATGTCTCATTAGAGTGGCTTGTTGCTGAATCATGACAACAGCCCAGACTTGGAGTCAGAACATCAGACTTTAATCTACTTATAGTGCTGGGAGGGGGACTTTGGGATGAATAAACTTAAGGCAATATCAACAGTAGGACACTATTACTATAAGCGGATAGAACACTTTGTTTCACCAAGAGAGAAGTACAAGTTTGATATCTCCCAAAATATTTATACGATAACCCGAGGGACTGAAGAGAAATTCACTGGTAAGAACAGAGGAGTAAGGGAGACTCTTGATTATCTAAAAATAAAAATTTAAAGGCTCTTATGTTTTGATTATCTTCCTACTAGAGAGGTAATCCTTAAAGGGAAAATGGCATACTTGCAGCATTTTCTTATAATTTTAAGATCTTGATGTCAGCAACCCTTAAGACACAGCCCCTTAATTCTTGCTGTCAGTGATCCCAAAGACCTGGACTTCTTGTAGACAGCACAGCATGTACGGCGTTGGCAGGTCCAGGCTCTGGCTCTTACCTACAAAGTCTGGCCTAGAGAGTCACTACTCTGAGTGGGGATCCTGGGGGCCTCCAGCACATGCCAGGTCCCCAGGGCCACCTGAGACTGCTGCGACCCTGGCCGGGAGGAGCAGTGTTAACCACCGGCCCCGAGGCAGAGACACTGCCTTAGACTCTGCCAAGCCAGTGTTCACCGAGTCTGAGATGCTGCTCCAAGTTCAGTTCTCGGGTTCTTACTCCCTCCTCCAGAGCAGCAGCCTGCTGCAAACATGAGCCCAGAATGACAGCGACTAAGCTTGCAAGGGGCACTGGGCTGGAAAACTACCCCCGACTCTGTGTGGGCGGGCTCGGAGGGCTTGTGCACATGACTAAACACCCTCTTCAAGGGCTCCCGCCACTTCCAGGACTGGCGATGAGTTTCTAACGATTTCTATGTGTAGCCATGCTAAATGTAACTTCTTAGCTTCAAAACCTTTAAAGTACTGGACCGTGCTCAGAGTTAGAAGAAACTCAGAGAACATTCAGTACAAATCACGCGTTTCACTGTAGATGTTGCCCAAAATTACTCAGTTAAGATTTGGCTGAGGACTGGAATCCATGATCTCCTGATACCCATACACTTTTTGGTATTAAGCTTGGTAAAAACTATAAAAATAGGCTACACTTCAGTGTCTTCACTTCTGTCGAATCCCATTACCTTGGAGACAGGCCCCCGTGGGAACAGTTGGTGGGTGAGGTCAGGGGGCTGGTCCTGCTGCTGTTGTGTCGGGAGGGAGTCCGGCCAATTGTGTTGCTCGGAGAGCTCTGGGGTGAAGGCAGAATAAGCATCATTACTCCAGGGCTAAATAGAGAATATGGCCCACTTTTCCCTTGGCCTTTTCACCCACATGTGTCTACACGGGCACAATTTGTACAATCAGAATGATTCTTTTTCCGAATCCTTGGGGCCAATTTTAAGTGCATATTAAACAAAAAATAGATGACTTTCATATAGGCATTCCTGAAACTGAATAACTGATGCCAGCTGTGCTAGAGTAACAGACACAATTGAGCATTTACATCTCTACAGTATAAAAAGGTATGTAACTGATTGAATAACCTAACTTAAGAAAATGGCCATATTGTCCTGGCTGGTGTGGCTGTTGGTTGAACATCATCCTGAGAATTGAAAGGGGCTGGTGTGATTCCTGGTCAGGGCACATGTCTGGGTTTCGGGCTCAATCCCCAGTAGGAGATGTGCAGGAGGCAGCCGATCAATGTTTCGCTCTCACATCAATGTCTCTCTCTCTCTCAATCCCTCCCTCCCTCCATTCCCCTCTCTCTAAAAATCAATTAAAAAATCTTTCAGAAAAAGAAAATGGCTACATTTACTTTTTTTAAAAAAAATCCTCACCCAAGGATATTTTTTACATTGACTTTATTTTTTTGGAGAGAAAGTAGGGGAGGGAGGAAGGGAGAGATGAGGGAGGGAGGGAGGGAGGGAGGGAGGGAGGAAGGGAGGGAGAGAGAGGGAGAGAGAGGGAGAGAGAGAGAGAAGAGAAACATTGATGTAAGCGAGACTATCAATTGGTTGCCTCCTGCATGCACCCCAATTGGGCCAGGGATTGAGCCTGTGACCCAGAATCGAAGCCCCAACCCCTTGGTCCGCAGGCTGACGCTCTAACCTTTTAGCAAACAGGCCAGGGTGAAAATGGCCATATTTAAATACCAGGTTCATTCATTCATTCATTGGGAATATGGCAGGATTAAAACTGGTCTCCCACTCTTGAGACAACCACAGTCCATTAAAAGAGAGTAAGCAAGCTGGTTGTTAGAGCAAGCTGTAGACGAGGGACACAGAGAGGCCATGGCCAGTACACACAGGCACCAATGTGGCCGAAGCACTCACCACACTGGTGTTACTGGAATTCTTGAGGTGGTTATGCAGGAGTTTGGTGGCACCATCCTGGAATGTTTTGGGCAAGGCACCAAGTAACATAGTAAATTCAGGAGTGTTCAATTCAAACAGCGATATTAGCACAATCTGTGCAGCCTAGGAAAAGAAGACATGATGAATTTATGGAGTGTCCAACAGCATATCTTGGTCAAAATGTTCATGAAAATTGTTTTTAAAAGAAAACATTTTTATATGAATAAAATAAATAATAAAAGGACATCTTTGCTATAAAAAAAACAAAAATAAAATGTACCTGGAAAAAAATTATATCATCAACTCTAAATCGTGTTACTTCAACCTGGAAAAGAAGTCCTGGGTGCATTTAACGCCCTGGCCTTGGACCTCCGTAGCACATTCATAATAAACTCCGAAAGCTTCCCTGTGCTGTCGAGCACTAGGAATGAAGCTGGTAAAGACACACAACACGCTTCTAAGCAAGGTCCCGAGTTCCCTCAACCCCACTCCTAGTGACTGAGAAATACTAGAAAAAGGCAGCTCAACTGCATCTGCAAATTCCCACGTTCACACCTCTGAACTGAGGAGAGAGTCTTTGAGAAGCAAAGCAGAATTACATGATACAAATGAAACATGTATTCTCCTGCCTTTCAGAAAACGTTCTACCTTTGCGTGTTAGGGGACAACATACTGCAGGACTGCTTGCACCACTGCAGCGGCAGGTGGGACAAAGCAATTAGCTGAAGCCATAGCAGCCGCACGAGGCTCGAGCTCCTCCAGCAAGCTCTGGTGCTGGGGTGGCAGCCGGCACTCTTAGCCTAAACACAATGCCTAAGGAATTGGTTACATAGGTTTGATTTTTACTAAGAAAGAACATTTTACTAAGTACTAACTGGCATTTCTTACAAATTTCTAAGAGTCAAAAGAAAGGAAAGAACATTATGAAAATCTCCTAAGACTGTAACTTTTAGGATTGCAGTAATTATTGTGAATATTTTCCCCATGACATATAATATTACCCCTCACCCCCAAAAAAAATCTGCTGAGAAATTCTTTGGAAATAAGCATCATAAAATATTTCAATACTTTTACAATGTGAAAATTTTTGGTACAGTAAAGACAAAATTGATGTTTATGCCTGGAGAAAGAAAAAAAAATCCAAAGACCCAAATGTATTGAACCAAAAATAAAAATTAATTATGAATGTTAAAACATCAGTAGGATGTTCTTTACAGAATAATCAAAAATTACTTTTCAATATGTCAAACATATCTATAATGATTCACTACACATAGCATTTGGCAAAAGTATCTTACTTTTTCTCTTGACCTGCAAACACAGGCGTTAGTAACCTTTCCATTCCAATTAAATCACAACAGGCCAGTTGCTTTCATGACAGGACCAAAATGTTATTATAATTGTACTAAAATATACAGTTCTCTATTTCATTACTGTATCATTCTTAATAAATCATTATCTGGAAGAATCCATTTCACCACCTATTTAATATAGTAGTAACATGATTTCAATGTTTACATAAGAGCAAATTCAAAAAAAACACATGCAAAGCAACCTGTGCATTTTAAAACACATTGGATTAGATGTTAGGAAAAGTGCATGCAGAAAAAACTGCACTTCAAAGAGAAAGGAAGAAGCAGACTTAATTTAGCAGGGGAGGAAATCAATGCTGACCAAAATCTAATAAGAAAGTTTAGGCAACTACTTTTTTGTTGACTGAAAATGACATTTGAAAATTATAAAATGAAAATAGTACAAGCTTCCCAGACATCATAGCCAATGCCACAAACTTACTTGAGGTTTTACATGAAGTAAATTACAAAATGAGTGGGATCTTTCAGGACCATGAAGGCTGCAAGATGATGGGCCTAGAAAGTGTGCTGATTCATGGCTACTTAACATTAGTAACTTTCCGTCATGTGGGGGGTGGGGGGGGTGGGGGGGGGAGTGCAGTAGATTTAACTTTGACCCACCAATGAACTTTCTCTCAATAATAAAAAGTTGAATTTCTTTAAGAAATCAAATAAAAAGACAGGGAATTTTGAAAACATAACTCGATGGACAGATGGTATATGTGTGTGATTTACATATATAAGTAAATACAATTTATTTTTACATTTTCCAAAATATAAAATGCATATGATTTTATACAGTTCACAAAAGTTATGCCTTAGGTTAAAGCTTTTTTCAAAATAAAATATTTTTCTAATGAGATTCAAGCTCCAGAAATGGATAAAAAGTGAAATTTAAATATATTATTTTAAAAATATTTTAAATCATAGTTTCAAAAGGAATCAAAGTATATGGTCCTAAGATATTTTATCTACAACCCTCTGTGTCAGTGAGAAGTTAGAATAGTAGAGTCTAAGAAGAAAACTCAGCTGTATTTGTCATTACCATCAATATCCTCTCACTAAAGAAATAATTCTAAATATGGGGAGAGACGCATTGGAAAAAGCCTGGGCATGGCTCCCGTTCGTAACGAATCAAGAGGAGCAGGCTCTCGTCCCACCTCTGAACTTGTGCCTCCCGCAAAAGGCACTAAGTAGCCACACAAACCTCCAGAGAGCCGCTGGCTTCTTCTAATGAACAGCTAGGACAATTTATTTTAACGATTAAGTAACAACTGTAAGAAGAAATGATTCCCATTCACGCCCCTACACAGACTCTGGGGGGTGAGGGTGAAGGGTTCTTCCAATGTCACGGCTGCTGAGTGAGAGCCCCCCGGTTATCTGCTGTGCACCTCACAGCAGAAAATAACCCTCTGGACGGGGTCACGGAGCTCCGGCAAATGCTTCAGGGGAAACTTAAAATTGGGGAGGAAGAGGAGTTTGCTGTTTAAGCAACTATTACTATGCCCTTCAGATTGTCATTACAATCACTTTAGAAAATCACAAAGAGAAGGTACTGGAAAACTGTCAGGCATTTCTCACTTGGAAGCTGTCCCTTACTGGTCCCTGAACACAGGGTAGCACTGGACGTGGCTCTTTCTTTGGAAAGGGAGTTAATCATAAAACATACCAAACACAAACATTTCCGCAGCTTCACACACACTCACATAGAATGATATTAATTTTAGATTTCTTCAAAATCTCCTGTCTCCACAAGGGTAATCAGTATTAATATTCTAAAGTGCAAACAGCAAAATATCTTTTCAAATCTTTTAAATCTACCTGTTTACAATTTTCTTCCAAGTTTCCTTCTCCGCGCCCAGAGCAGGTTGAAGCTGACCTAGTGGGGAAATCCTCACCTACGCGACTACGCTGCAGCGGGGACTACGACAGGAAAGGCAGGGGATTCGTCAGAGAAGCAGAAGTGCTTAAATAAAGCATGGCTACCGGGAGCTGGAAAAGCATTCGGCTCCTTTTAGAAAATGTCCTACACGTAGGATCCAAAAGCTAAGATTAAGGAGAACAGTAACAGTAGCAACTCCCAGTTTTAAACCTCGATCGTTTGCTAGGCCCTTGACAATCGAGATCCTTCCTGGAAGGAGCAGCCTTCTTGCCCTAGTGCGGAAACAGGTCAGAGGTCAAAGGGAGACCGGAAAGGGCAGTCACAGCTAAGCTGAATCAATGGTGAAATCCTTAGCTTTCAGTAGGCCACACTGCCAATCTATAATTTAACATTTTTTCAATTTTTGAAATTTCAACTTTTAAAGGCTATTTATATGCTTTTCCTGCTCCAGGAACAGCCTCTTTTCTTTGCCATCTTCATTTCCCACATTTCTCACAACATTTGGGGGCTAATCTGTTATTTCCTCTGACAAAGCAGATGCTATATGTTAGAGAATCACATATGATAAAGCAAAGGGATTCTGAATCCAAAAATATAAACATGTTGTTCAAATTCTACTGTCATTACCACCCTCCCTTTAACTGATGAGAAATCTTCCTAATGCCAGAAAAAAAATTGGTTTTCAATTTGTTCCACTAACAGCAACAACAAAACCAAAACAATCCTCAAGCAGTAGCAGCAAGAGCTACAACAGCAAATGAAGCACCTTCAGCTCTTTCTATCCTCCCAATAATGTCTAAAACAAGTGTTATTATTCTCATTTTACAAATAAGTAAAAGGGATTCAGAGGTTAAATTACTTGCTCATGTCACTAAAGAGTGACAGAGGCAGCCCTGGCCTGGGGGCTCAGTGGATACAGTGTCAGCCTGTGCACTGAAAGGTTACAGGTTGGAGTCCCGGTCAAGGGTATGTACCTGGGTTGCAGGTCTGATCCCTGGCCCCGGTCGGGGCATGTGCAGGAGGCAGCCAATCAATGTGTCTCTCTCACATCAATGTTTTTCTTTCTCTCTCTCTCTTTTTTAAAAATATATTTTTATTGATTTCAGAGAGGAAAGGAGAGGGAGAAAGAGATAGATAGAAACATCAATGATGAGAGAGAATCATTGATCGGCTGCCTCCTGCACACCCCTACTGAGGATCAAGCCCGCAACCTGGGCATGTGCCCTTGAATGGAATCGAACCCGGGACCCTTCAGTCCGCAGGCTGACGCTCTATCCACTGAGCCAAACCGGCCAGGGCTCTTTCTTCCTCTCTTGTTCCCTCTCCCCTTCCTTCTCTTCAACTCTCTCTAAAAAAATCAATGGAAAAATAAAAATATCCTTGGGTGAGGATTAACAAGAAAATAACCTGTTATATCTTTTATAGCTTTAAAATGATAATGACAATTTTAGATCTTAGAGCAGAGTAATAAATAATCACAATTTCTAACTATTTTTTATTTAGCTACTACATTCATGTAGACCAGTGGTTCTCAACCTTCCTAATGCTGAGGCCCTTTTATACAGTTCCTCATGTTGTGGTGACCCCCAATTTCATTGTTACAAATTGAACATAATTAAAGCATAGTGATTAATCACAAAAACAATATGTAATTATATATGTGTTTTCCGATGGTCTTAGGTGACTCCTGTGAAAGGGTCGTTCAACCCCAAAGGGGTCGCGACCCACAGGTTGAGAACCACTGCTGTAGACAGTCTTTCAAATACATCTCCAATGCTGGGTAAGGCAGCTGCATCACCTACAACAGTATCTATATTATATAATGTAGAATGATGGTACATGAAAACACAGCATTCGTATAAAGCGACTCTGGGAAGACTTACCCTGCAGTGCCCTGATGTGTGGGCAAGTAGTTTGGGGCAGAGGACACCTATTTGAATCGGTTGCAGCGCTTACTCATTGGTGCTGGGCACGCACAATGGAAAGCCTTCACAGGTGGCTCCCAGAAAGCGAAGGTGCATCTGCTAAGTTGAACCTTATCACGACTGGCAGTTAGTTTACAAAGCTCCCTACTTAACCAGGTAACGATGAAAGATTCCTGCCAACCCACTTGGTAGGCAAAACACTGAGAAGGCCCGCGGCTCCTGTCTCTGCTGCACAAGCCTGCACAGTCCCTGCAGAGAAGGGCGCTCATGACTAAGACGGAGCTGCAGAGGGCAGAAGGGACTGCAGATGTAACCGAACCCAGCTGGGGTCACCCTGAGGACCACTGGGGTGTGCCGAGCTGCTTCCCTCTGGCTGTTTTAAAGATTCTCTGTCTTCACCTTTCAGTGGTTTTACTGTGATGTGTCCAGGTGCACGCTCCTCTGAAATCCTACTTGGAGTTTCCTGAGCTGCTTAGCTGTATAGATTGTTTCAACAAATTTGGGACATTATTTCTTCAAATACTCTCCTGCTGGCTTTAAAGAAGGCTGTTGCCATGTTGTGGAGACAATCAGGTGACAGGAGATGGCAAATAGCCTCTACGACAGTGGTTCTCAACCTTCTGGCCCTTTAAATACAGTTCCTCATGTTGTGACCCAACCATAAAATTATTTTCGTTGCTACTTCATAACTGTAATGTTGCTACTGTTATGAATCGTAATGTAAATATCTGATATGCAGGATGGCCTTAGGTGACCCCTGTGAAAGGGCCGTTCGACGCCAAAGGGGTCGTGACCCACAGGTTGAGAACCACTGCTCTATGAGCTGAGAACGCCCCCTGTTGACAGTCAGCAAGAATGCAGGCCCATCAGCCCTATGCCTGGGAGGAACTGGATCTGGCCAATCACCAGGAAGCTGGAAGGGGAGTGTGGCCTAGAAGAGGTGGAAGACCCAGACCACACCTGACTTCAGCCTGGTAAGGACTCGAGCAGAGGACCAGAGGACACACGCCGCAAAACTACAAGATAATAAATGTGTGTAGTTTCGAGCTGTTAAGTTCGTGGTAGTTATGTAAGAGAAAACTAATAAAGAAGTCAAAGAGGGGAACTTCCAAAACATGATTTTGAAAATAATAGCTTCAAAATGTTACTTGAATTCAGCTAATTTCTCTAGGGGTGTTTAGCATTCATTAATTCATTCACAGTAGTTATTAAATGCCTACTTTTGTTCCTGTAGGTATTGTGCTGGGTGCTGAGCACACAAGGTGAGTGAGAGCAGGTAGGCGGGGAAGGCACAGGGGCGGGGGGGGCGGACACAGCAGGACCTGGCCTCGTCTTGAAGATACAGATGCCGGCTAGTCAAGATTGGGTACCAGGTCAGGACGACATCTGCAACCTGAATGTCTTGAGGTTCAGACCCAGGGTAAAAATCTAAAATAACGGGTCTCAATTCTGTATATTAAAAATCAGCCAAGAATGGAGGGAATCCCAATTAGACACAAAACAATGTTCCTGCTCTACACCATACCAATTACCCAGGTAGAATCCAGGTATTCAGGTTGATTTTAACTGTAACCAGGATTAGAACGTTAATGTAATTAAGGATTAGAACCTTAATGTAAAGCTTTTCAAACTCTTCTGAACATCAAAATTTTTGTCCCAGAACCTGGTTTGAACCCGGTCTGAAGGTGAGGTATTTTGTCCTCCCGATGGGGAGGGGAGTGAGGGCAGCACCAGCAGCAGATGCCAGCGAGATGAGGCTTTGAGAAAAGCACTGCATGACCCAAAATAACTGAAATGAAGTGCTGAAGATCTAACAGTAAATGAACTCTGTGATTACTGGCAATAAATTTAATATCCTGACCATATTTGACTTAAGCTAGTATTAAAATAAGTTGAATGTTTTGCAGCACCTGGCCAGATAAACCAAGGAAAAACTTCCTGTAATGTCCTGATTAGAAAAGTTAGGATGATAAATCCTAGTTCACATTTTCAATGTGCATGTCCAGAGAAAATGGAGAGTATGTTCAGAGGTAGTTGCTTCCATTCAGGCCCTTATTATGGTAATGGGAAGTCTAAAGTATGTTTCAGGAGGGAATACTTCAATAACTCAATTACAAAAGCACACACTCACATAGAAGCACATATACTTACATGCTATTACTGAAGATAGAAGGCTGTACTTAAGGGTTTTGTATTTACTGGCTGATCTGTGATTTTGAAAACAACAACAGAAATATTGGTTTTTGAGCCCTATCCTGTTTGGCTCAGTGGATAGAGCTGTCAGCCTGCGGTCTGAAGGGTCCCAGGTTCGATTCTGGTCAAGGGCACTTGCCCGGGTTACGGGCTCAATCCCCAGTAGGGGGCTTGCAGGAGGCAACTAATCAATGATTCTCTCTGATCACTGATGTTTCTATCTCTCTCTCCTTCTCCCTTCCTCTCTGAAATAAATAAAAATGTATTTAAAAAAAAAGAAATATCAATTTTTTACTTACAAATCCACCAAATCATTTAACCACCTCCCATTGTACCTCTTTAATCCAAAGCTGGCTTAATGCTTAAAATAAAGGTTGCCAGTGAAATGCTCTTTTGGATACATGTTGAGAAATTTTACAAAAGGATCATCAATCAAAAATAGTAATATCAGAAAAACAATTTTAAGTAAGTGCTTTAATAAGACCTGCCTTTGTTGCTTTGACCTTGGACAACTTAGTTTATTATTATACAATGAATTGGAGAAGTACACGAACTGTGACCCTTCCAAAGAAACCTTTCAGAGAATTCTCCGATTCTTCTTCAAACCCGCAACCTGTGTATGTGCCCTGACTGGGATTTGAACCCGCAACACTTTGGTTCACAGGATGACGCTCCAACCAACCGAGCCATACCAGCCAGGGCTCCTTGAGCTCCTTTAGAGAAGGAGCTGAGTGCTCGTTTGCATTTGAAAATATATTAAGTATTCCTTGGAATCATCCTTTCCTTTATCCCTGCCGGGACCCAAGTGGTCCACATTATCAACTCTGCCCAAGGCCAAAAAATGGCTGGTAGGGGTGGCTGTGGAAGGAGGATGATACAGAAGAAAAAAAATGCCATCTTCGTAATTATACACAAATAACCACAATCAAGTACTTTTAGTCTGAAAGCAGAAGTCTGGCTTTTAGAAGTACTACATATATTTAAAGGCTAGTTAGTTTATATATAGAGTAAAATAACAATAGCCACATGTGGGATTTAAGCTTAGAAGACCATGACACTGACAGGAAGAGAACAGTAGAAACAACACACACACAGGAATGCCTGATATTTACTTTGGCGTATGATGGGTCAGGAATTGGTTGAATGCTCTACATATATTAATTAATCTTCATAATAGTCCTGAGGCAGAATACTGCCTAGTAATAGAAATAATAGTATACTATGTTTTCTACTTAACATGTCATTTCAGAAGAAAGTAGCACATGTTTCTCTTTGGGGGCTTAAAATACAACAACAAAACACCACCTTGGTATCAGGGTGTCTCAAATATACGAATTCTCCCTCCCTACCTCACTCCCCAAATCAAAGAGAGTGTGTTCCAAATGTGGCACAGAACAGGAAGGTTTGTGCTCTTTTTAAATTCAAGAATTCATTATATCTTAGTAAACTTTCACCCGCATTTTCCTATTAAGCTCCGTATGGCCAGGTGGCCTTAGACCAGGGGTGGGCAACCCCTGGCACGTGTGCCAAAACTGGCAAGCCAGTAACTTTTGCTGGCATGCGAAACTCTCTCTTATAATCTTCCATTTACAATTTTTTTCTTAATATCGACTTTTTTATTTTTCAGATAAATTCAGTGTAGGTGCATCTTAGATAAATAATTTTACATAACAAGTTATCTTAAAGACCATAGACATGGATTGACGAGAGAGGGGAAGAGCAATTTCTATGCCTCTGCCTTAACTCTCCCTGCCTTCCTAGATCCAACCAGTGTTTTGGTTTCACCCCATACGCTTGTGAATCTTTGTTCTCAGTGATGAATTTTGTTAAGTCTCATAATAGGAGTAGCCTGACGGATGAAAGTAGTAGCTCGTGCATATCTCTGAAGGTCACGAAATATAAACCTGATGTAAAATCTCTGTCATCAGTGATGCAGCAGCAAAAGTCCCACTGATAACATCAAACGGAGTCATAAAGTTTTCTGTCAGACTATCAGTGTACATGTATACATTAAAAATAAATGTATTTTTCATCATCATATACTGTGTTTTTGTCGCTCGAATGAATTTTATTATTTCTTCAAGGTTCTTCACATATGTACACCTTAAGAGATATCAAGTAGGCGTAACATGTTCTCAAAAAATTAGGGTTGGCACGCAGAAGAATTTTGAGTCAGAGATTTTGCTGGTTTTGGCACGCACTCACAAAAAGGTTGCCCACCCCTGCCTTAGACCTAAGTCTATCTTCAAAGTACATGACATAAAACTAACTTAAGGGAAATCAATTCCTTGTAAGAGACACTAACCTGCTTTCACATTAAAAAGATAAATAAGACGCCTAAGACAACCATGAGCCCCTCATACAAAATGTGGGATCTTTAACATTCACAAACTGGAGCGAGGGAGAGCTGAGAGAGGAGAGAAGGGGCAGGAGACAACTCTCAGCTTTCCCAGAGGCGTGCCAGTGTCTGCCTG
Organism: Myotis lucifugus; assembly: GCF_000147115.1. Taxonomy (NCBI): domain Eukaryota; kingdom Metazoa; phylum Chordata; class Mammalia; order Chiroptera; family Vespertilionidae; genus Myotis; species Myotis lucifugus. The sequence continues at coordinate 352,237 of NW_005871584.1, read as the reverse complement.
TCTGGCGGGGGGGCGGGGGGTCTGCAGTCTCAGGATAAGGCCCTTTCTCTGACGGTAGCACAGCCTGTCGTAAGGCTGCGCTGCAGCGCCTTGGACGTACCTTTCTCACGTCGGAACTCTTTGGTTCTGTTGTCCAGGTTATAATTCTAGAAACAGCAAGCCTGGTCTCACTAGAGTTTATAAAGTCAATTGGATCCATCTGTCTGGCGAGAGACTCAATGTACTTCAGGATTGCAACTTTGACCTGAAAGATCCAATCATTACGAACATTAAGTACACTTTGTGAGTCTTCGAGTAGAATTCTTAACTGGTCATCAGAGAAAAGTAAACCCTACTGAAGCGACACCACCTTTCTGCTGGGTTTGTGGTTCCACATGGAGCCAGCATCCATCAGGACAGGAGGTGTGGGATGACTGAGAGTGAGTGTGGCACAGGAGTGCATGCAGCCTAATGCTCCTCGGTTCCAGAGCCGGCAGGGAAGACGTGCCCTGCTCCTCGCCTCGCTGCAGGACACGCAAAGGGCGGAGCCCTTGTGGGGAGGCCGAGGGATTTTGAGCTCTGCCAGGGACTGGGATGGCAAGTACAAGGCTGCAGCTAGTTTTGCTTTTTAGACAGCCTAGGCCAGTGATGGCGAACCTTTTGAGCTCGGCGTGTCAGCATTTTGAAAAACCCTAACTTAGCTCTGGTGTCGTGTCACATATAGAAATTTTTTGATATTTGCAACCATAGTAAAACAAAGATTTATATTTTTGATATTTATTTTATATATTTAAATGCCATTTAACAAAGAAAAATCAACCAAAAAAATGAGTTCGCATGTCACCTCTGACACGTGTGTCATAGGTTTGCCATCACTGGTCTAGGCCATGTGTTGCAAGGCAGCATGTTCAGTAACCAAGCTGATACTCCGCCCTAACCTCTCCACTGATGTCCCAATTGGTTCTGACCTCAGGAGAAAAGGGCTGCTATTGACAGGGCCTGTCCTAAACCCCAATGATCAAAGAACAGGTGATGTACATGACTTAACTCACATGAACACATATCTTGCCTCCAATTTAGTCTTGTTATTACAGGTATGATTTTACAACAACATGTAACAAGTTAATCATCATATGATAGAATGTAAATATTTTTTAAAATTCCAATAAGATACATGTATCTCAACAAATCAGAATTTTCTAGTTTAAATATTGTGACAGAGTAATAATACCCAAATGTTGGCAGGGATGTGGAACAACTAGAACTCTCATAAAATTGCTGGTAGGGATATAATACAACCATCTGAACAGTTTAAAATAAAGTTAAACATATGCCTACCCAATAAATCAGCAATTTCTCTATTGAGTACTGAACCAGAAGAAATGAAAGCAAGTCCACAAAGAGGTGGACAAGAATGCCCCCAGCAGGCGTATGCGGAACCGGCAAATAGAAGGGAACCAATGCCACATCTAGCGGCTGAATTGTAAGGACAAATCATTACCAACCTTGAGGTTAGGAGTCTGAGTTTGATCCACAATAAATCTCATCAAAATGTTAAATTGTTGATCAAATGGAAAGGAGTCCCTGGGTAAAAAGAAAAAAGTGCTTGTTCTTTAAGAAAAATTTGTAACAAAAAATAATGTAAAACCATATAAAAACAAAAAATAAACTGTTATAGATTAACATATGCAAACGCAAGCCTGTTCACATTTTTTAAACAGTACTTTTCATTTTATATTAAATACTAAAGTAATACGCATTACAGAAAACATTTTTAAAAAGGAAGTCTTGTTAAACATCTCAAAACACATACTAAACTTACTTTGAGTATGCTAGTTTAAAAATAAATATGAAGCAATAAGGAAAAGATTCATACTTGCCTTCTAGGGGTCTGCTCAACTTCTCTCCAGCTTTCTAAATAATGCTTCTCAGAAAATACTGCCTATTTCCAAATCTTAGTTTTACTCCCTGATTAGGCAGCTTATAGCTGACCTCGCTTAAGCTAACTGCACTGTCCTCCTTCTGGTGAGGGCTTATAATTGCTACTTGGCATAATCACGAGAACAGCGCCTGTGGGGCACTCAGCAAAAACCCCCACATGCAACTACCGAACATATATAGAAACCAGGGCCCCTGCAGGCCCCTCCTGCTCCATTTCTTACTTGGTGCCAATCCCTTTCCTTTAGTCATCTCACACCTTTAGTCCAACTGAGCGACACTGAGGGCTCTCGCCTAGTGAAAAGTCAGTGCTCTATCCCCCTTAAAATGCTGCCATTACTAGTCTCAGTGTAAAACTGCATAATGGAGCCCATGTGGACTAACAGGAAAGATACTGCAATGCAAACATCTATTACAATTGAGGCTGAGCAATTGCACCGCTGTCCTGGGACTCTCTTAGAGACTTTTCTCAATCTACAGTAATAGTAGTAAAAAAAAAAAAAGGGATGCAGGTTCAAAACCATGAAAATCACAGGACAGATGTGACATTTAAATGAAATAATACAAGAAAAATGTAAAGTGCATGGCACATACTAGGTACTCGTGTTGGTAGCATTATAATTATCAATAAGAAGTAAACTTGACCCAACAGCACATCCTTTTCTACCATATCTATCTGCATCCAGGAAGCTGTGAGACCACTTCTGGGAGCAAAGTACACGTCAGAACACATGATTTAAGTGACTCACATGGCTGTAAATTAAAGAAACAAGGTCAACAAACCACACACAAAATGTCTCTCCTTTCTTCGGTAGCAAATAACTGATGTGTTTAACCGGGAAATGTGCCCTGTTAGCACAGCCGAAGGACAGGAAGCTGAGGCAGATTTGCAATCAGGTCTATTACCCGAGGAAGAGCTCTCAGCCAACACTGAGCCCCTGGATACGCACTGATCCCAGATAACCTTAAGCAGCTATACAACTCAGCTGCTGAGACAGGAATGATAAACATGCTTTAGAGACCGAGACCAAATATAAGGAGAACAGGATTCTTAAAGGAAAGAGACATCCAAAAAAGTTAACAGAAGGGAATAATTGTTTTTCTTAATCACCAAAGGATGGGAATATGATCGTAATATTCCTGCCATCCCCTAAAAATCTGAAACAAATCTTGTCATTCATAAATTTCCTTAAATTTAGCAAGTGACCTATAGGCCAAGTCGGGCTCACAATGTTTTATTTGGCTTTCACAATACCTAGTATGTGCCATACACTTTACATTTTTCTTGTAGCATTTCATTTAAATTTCACATCTATCCTGTAATTTTTGTAGTTTTGAACCTGCATCCCTTTTCTTTTTCATAAAAAAAAAATAATTCTTGAATACGTTGCATTAATCCACATTTCTGACCTTCCTTGAAAAGTCTGGAACCACTGGGCCCAGGTTCCAACACGGCCACCACTGATCACACTTCTCCACATTATCCATAATCCTCCCCTCTTACCTACTTCACTCACTTTTATCATCTGGATCAGCCTAGCACTTGTAGTCAATGCTTTATCAATCCATTGCTAAACTGATGTATAGGGATGTTCCCTAATTCTGGCCTATATGTGGAATCTTAAAAAAGAACAAGCCAAACCCATAGAAACAGAGAGTCGAATGGTGGTTGTCAGTGGTTAGGAGGAGGAGGAAATGAGATGTTGGTCAAAGGGTACAAACTTTCAGTTATAACATGAGCAAGTTCTGGGATCTAACATATAGTGTGGTAATTATAGTTAACAATACTGTATTATACATCTGGAAGGTCCTAAAGACAATAGAGCTGAGATGTTCTCACCAACACCACAACAAAAAGATGATAATTATGTGATAATATATACATGAAACAAAATCATCACACTGTACACTTTAAACTTACACAATGTTCTATGCAACTACATCTCACAAGCCGGGGGAAATGGTCTACTTCCAAAACACTTACCTTGTGACATCTAGAGCTTTCTGAACTTTCGCTTGCACAGATCCAAGTAAATCTGCCCCCATTTTCTTAAGTAATTGTGTGAGAAGAACAAAAAGCCAGTCTTGCAAATCATCCTTATGAATTATTATAAAATCAACAAGAGTCTCCAAAAACATACTGAAAACCTAGACACAAATGAAAACAGAACATTTCACATATTTAATTCAAAATTCCCTCCAAAGTCCCCAAACCATTAAAAATGCCTATACTGGCTTGGCCCAATCTCTTACAAGGTAGGTTAAAACTGTTAACAACTGATCATACCACAGAAGACACATGTATTAAAGAAAATTAGGGAAAAAGAATTGGAACTTACTCTCTGATGTGATTTCCACCGCAAACCAGGCCATGCAACAAAACAAATGCCTTTGTTAGTCCAGAGTGAATTAATACAATTTTCATGCAGTTTACTCAACGACCTGAAATGGCTACAAGTTGAGACCACACTCTCTCCTCCCTCAATATGCCTTTAAAATCCATACACAGAGAGAAATAACTTTACTGAAAAGTATTAGTTTGTTTGTTGATTTATTTATCTTTAATGATTAGATTAATCTAGAGCAGCGGTTCTCAACCTGTGGGTCTCGACCCCTTTGGGGCTTGAACGACCCTTTCACAGGGGTCACCTAAGACCATTGGAAAACACATATATTTGTGATTAATCACTATGCTTTAATTATATTCAATTTGTAACAATGAAATTGGGGGTCACCACAACATGAGGAACTATATTAAAGGGTCCCGGCATTAGGAAGGATGAGAACCACTGATCTAGAGTCATCTTTCTTTCTTTCTTTCTTTTTGGTTAAGCCTCACCCAAGGATATGTTTTTCATTGATCCCTAGAGAGAGTGTAAGGGAGGGGCAGAGACAGAGAGAAACATCGATGTGAGAGACACACATCAATTGGTTGCTTCCCGCACATGCCCCAACTGGGGCCAGAGATCAAGCCTGCAATTGAGGTATGTGCCCTTGAACAGAATTGAACCCGTGACCTTTAAGTCTGCTGGCTGATGCTTTAACCACAGAGCCATTCTGGCCAGGGTGGCGTTTTTCTTTCTTAAAATAAAAACACACATTTAAATCATCATAATTCTATACTATTATTTTTCATTTTCTATCATTAAAAAAATACTATGATAGGAAGACTTTCCATCAAGAAGAAAAAGTAGGTGTAGATACTGACTGTGCTTGCCTCCTCCATGGCCACATCAAAACTACAACTAAATTATAGAACAACCATCACCGAAAACCATCTGAAGACTAGCTGATCAGAAGTCCTATAATGAAGGCTATAAAGAAAAGCCAGTGAGACTGGTAGGAGGGGTGGAGACCCAGAACAGGCTTGTCCAACATCCCTGAGTGAAGGTTAAGAATTGGGAGGGAGCTTTCCATGCTACCCAGGGAGGGCTCCATACGGTGTTGTTCTCGGTTTCCACGTAACTTAAAGGGAAACTTCTCACAATGACCGGAGCCCTTGATGTCCTACAAATGAAGGAGGAGGATGTCCTCAAGTTCCTTGCAGCAGGAACCCACTCAGGTGACACCACCTTGACTTCCAAATGGAACAGTCCATCTACAAAAGGAACAGTGATGGCATCTACATCATCAATCTGAAGAGAACCTGGGAGAAGCTTCTGCTGGCAGCTTGTGCCATTGTTGCCATCGAAAACCCAGCTGACGTCCGTGTCGTGTCGCCCAGGAATACTGGCCAGCGAGCTGTGCTGAAGTTTGCTGCTGCCACTGGAGCCACTCCTACTGCCGGCTGCTTCACGCCTGGAACCTTCACCAACCAGATGCAGGCAGCCTTCCGGAGCCAAGACTTCTGGTGGCTACTGGCCCCAGGGCTGACCCCCAGCCTCTCAGAGGCGTCTTATGTTACCCCGCCCACCATCGCTCTGTGTAACACAGACTCTCCGCTGCGCTATGTGGACATCGCCATCCCTGGCAACAACAGGGGGCTCACTCAGTGGGTCTGATGTGGTGGATGCTGGCCCGAGAAGTACTCCACATGCTCATGGACAGGAATAAGTAACATCATCAAAATGTGTATACTTTCCAAAGCAATCTAAAGATTCAATGCAACCCCTATCAAAATACCAATGAAATTAGAATAGTCCTAAAATTTATATGAAACTGTAAAAGCCCCCAATAGCCAAAGCAATCTTGAGAAAGAACAAAGATGGAGATTTCAAGCTATCTGGTATCAAACTATATTACAAGGCTATAGTAATCAAAATAACGTTATACTGGCATAAAAACACATAAATCAATGAAATAGAAGAGAGAACCCAGAAATAAAGCCATGAATATATGGTCAATTAATATATATGACAGAGGAGGCAAGAATATAGAATGGAGTAAAGACAGTCCCTTCAATAAATGGGTAAACTGGACAGACACATGGAAAAAGATAAAACTAGATCACCAACCTACACCATATACAAGAATAAACTCAAAACCGAATAAAGAATTAAATTTAAGTCCAAAAATCACAAAACTCCTATAAGAAAACATAGGCAGTAAACCCTCTGACATCGTTTCTTAGTCATAGATATATATATATATATATATATATATATATATATATTCGTATATGTCCTCGGGGAAGGGTAACAAAATAAATAAATAAATAAATAAATAAATAAATAAATACATGGGACTTCATCTAATTAAAAAGTTTTTCCACAGGGAAGAAATCATGAACAAAACAAAATGACAACCTACTACATTGGTGAAGATATCGTCAGTGATATGCCAGATAAGGAGTTAATACCCAAAATATATAAGAAACTCACACAACCTAATACCAAAGAAATTAAGAAATGGGCAGAGGACTTGAATAGATATTTTTCCAAAAAGAACATAAAGATGGGCAACAAACGTATGAAAAGATGCTCAATGTAACTAATCAACAGAGAAATGCAAATTAAAATCACAATGAGATATCACTTCACACATGTCAGAATGGCTATCATCAATAAATCAACAAACAAGTTTGGATGAGGATGCAGAGAAAAGAAAACCCTTGTGCACTGTTCTCGAGATTGCAAACTGGTACAGCCACCATGGAAAACACCATGGAGATTCCTCAAAAAATTAAAAACAGAACTACCATATGGCTCAGCAAGTCCGCTTCTGGGTATTCATCCAAAGAAATCCAAAACACTAATTGGAAAAGACACATGCATCCCATGTTCATTGCAGCATTATTTATAAGAGCCAAGATATGGAGGCAAAGTAAGTCTCCATCAACAGACAATAGAAGAGGTAGTACATATATGCAATGGAACATTATTCAGGTGAAGGGATTAAAATGTACAAATTGCAATTATAAAAACAATCATGGAGATTAAAGTACATCATAGGAATCTATGGATAAAAGGATAATATGCTAATTAGACCGGACATCTTCCGGACATCTTTCCGGACAAAGCCATGGTGGCAGGGACCAAGGCAGAGGCAATTAGGGGCGATCAGGTTGGCAGGGGAGAGCAGTTAGGAGCAATCAGGCTGGCCGGGAAGGGCAGTTAGGGGTGATCAGGCCATCAGGGAGGGCAGTTAGGGGCGATCAGCCCAGCTGGTAGAGGGCAGTTAGGGCAATCAGGCTGGCAGGGCAGCAGTTAGGGGGCGATCAGGCCAGCAGGGGAGCAGTTAGGGACATCAGGCCAGCAGACAGAGGCAGTTAGGGGCAATCAGGTAGGCAGGCAGGCAAGCGGTTAGGAGGCAGCGGTCCCGAATTGAGAGAGGGATGTCCGACTGCCAGTTTAGGCCTGATCCCAAGGGGTCCTGGATTGGAGAGGTTGCAGGCCGGGCTGAGGGGATTCCCTCCCCCTGTACAAATTTTGTGCACCGGGCCTCTAGTATAGTCAATAATACTGTAATAACTGTGTAAGGTATTGGGTGGGTACTAGACTTGGGTGATCACTTAGTAAGTTACATAAATGTCTCATCACTATGTTGTATAAGTTAAACTAATGTAATGTTGTATGCCCGTGGTCAGCAAACTGCGGCTCGCCAGCCACATGCAGCTCTTTGGCCCCTTGAGTGTGGCTCTTCCTAAGCCTTAGGAGTACCCTAATTAAGTTAATAACAATGTACCTACCTATATAGTTTAAGTTTAAAAATTTGGCTCTCAAAAGAAATTTCAATCGTTGTACTGTTGATATTTGGCTCTGTTGACTAATGAGTTTGCCGACCACTGTTGTATGCTAAGTATAACTGAAAAATTTTATAAATTTTTAAATAAAGATTACTATGTGACACCTATACAAAAAAAAATAGTTATAGGATGAGGGGGAAAAAACTTGTGTATTTTTTTTCATTCTAGTCATCTATTTTAATGCATACCAAAATTCAGATATTGTCAAGTAATATCTTTATAAAATGACTAGAGGCCCAGTGCACAAAAATTTGTGCACTTGGGGGGGGGTGTCCCTCAGCCCGGCCTGTGCCCATTCACAGTCCAGGACCCCTTGGGGGATGTCCACCTGTCGACTTAGGCCCACTCCCCGGGGGATCAGGCCTAAGCTTGCAGTCAGACATCCTTCTGGCAGCCAGGGAGCCCTCGGGGGATAAAGGCTTAGGACCCCAAGGGATTGGGTCTAAACCATTAGTTGGACATTCTTAGTGCTGCCACGGAGGTGAGAGAGGTTAAAAAATATAAAAATATAAGCTGCCATGAGCCAGCTTCTGGCTGAGTGGCACTCCCCATATGGAAGTACACTGACCACCAGGGGGCAGCTCCTGCATTGAGCATCTGCCCCCTGGTGGCTAGTGCGCATCATAGCAACCAGCCATTCTGCCGTTCAGTCAATGTGCATATTAGCCTTTTATTATTATTATATAGGATGTCCCTATTTCCCCCTTTTTGCCCCCTCTACCCAGCTCTTGCCCCCCACTTCTCTCTGGCCATCACCATACTGTTGTCTGTGTCCATGGGTTGTGCATATATTTTCTTTGGCTAATCCCTTCTTTAAATTCACTTCTTTAAATTTTTATTTTCAGATAAGTGCTTATAACTGCACTATTATATATTTTCTATTATATCATTTAGAATTAAGATATTTTTTAATTGAACCCTTGTAAATTTTAGCACAATTTAATAAATTATGCTAGAAGCAATTAGGAGATTTTTCATGTAATGCAGATACATTTCAATTAATATTTTATTCATTTTTAATTTTTTAATATTTTAATTTGAAATAATCTCATACATGTAAAAAAAACCTATAAAATACTACAGCATATTATATGTACCCTTCACCCAATTTCTTAGGTGTTAATAATTTAAACATAACCATTATACAACTAACAAAATTTGGAATATATTTTTCTTATTATCTCTTTAATGTTACTTAATCCATTTACTTTGTTTTTGTTAATCTTCACCCAAGGATATTTTTCCATTGAATTTTAGAGAGAGTGAAGGGAAAGGGAGAGACACATTGATTGGTTGCCTCCAGCACATGCTCTGATAGGGACTGGGGATCAAGCCAGCAACTGAGGTACATGCCCTTGACTGGAATCGAACCTGGGACCCTCAGTCCACGGGCTAATGCTCTATCCACTGAGAAAAACAGGCTGCAGCTTAATTCATTTACTTTTAATCTATATGTGTCTTTATATTTAAAGCGGGTTTTGTTTTTGATTCACCCTCATAATCTGTCTTTTAATTGATGCATTTATGCCACTGACTTTCAGAGTGCTTACTGATAGAGTTACTACCATATCAGGGGCTCCTGGGGCTTCTGGGGCGGCAAGGTGGGGCCGGATCCTGGAGCTTCTGGGGCAAGGCGGGGGTGGGCCTGCCCTGGATGGCGGTGCTCTGGCGGCTCGAGCTGTCCTGCCCTGCCTGCAGTATGCAAATTAGCCGCCATCTTTACTGGCGGTTAATTTGCATATCGTGCTGATTAGCCAATGGGAGGCATAGCGAAGGTATGGTCAATTACCATGTTTGTCTATTACAGTGGGGCCTTGACTTACGAGTGTCCCGACTAACGAGTTTTTCGAGATACGAGCCATCTCTCGGCCGATTTTTTGCTTTGAGTTGCGAGCTAAAATTCGGGTTACGAGCCAGCTTCAGATACCCCACCGCTAGTTGGCACAGCGAACGTCACAGTGAGCGCCACAACATCAGCCAAGCATCACGTGTCTCACTCGTTCACTTTTTGATTTGACATACGAGTAATTTGAGTTACGAGCTCCATCACAGAACGAATTAAACTCGTAAGTCAAGGCCCCACTGTATTAGATAGGATATTACAAAAGCCATAAAAAGCTTTATAAAAGGTTATGGCTTAAAACCTCACATTATTATCATGCTGCTATATACTTATTATTGCTGTCTAAGGTGCTAAGGTGAGACAGTCACAGTGGACCAATCTCAGAGAGGTAAGTGGCACCTCTTTGGATATGAGCATCGCTCTACGGAGACAACCCAGTGATGATATACCAAATAGTGCAGCAACTATTAACCACCAGGGTGTCAAGTGGCTCAGAAGAAAGTCCATGAGCCCAGCTGTGGGGTTCCTAGCTTAGCTGCAAATAGTAACTAGACTGAGACCTCCAAACTCACTGTACAAGAGCCTTCTGATGGAAACAAATTTCCTTCTTTATCCTCACATTCTGGTTCTGAATCAGCAATCTAGAGGTGACAGGTAACAGAAATTTCGTCAATGTCCCAAACCATCTAATCCTTAATGCTATGAATCCTATAAATCTTATGCTTATGATTTAAATCTTAGTGTTTTTAACATTATTTTAGAGAAGAAATCTTGATAATTATATCTATTTGGCCCTTAAACTCAACCTTCTTGGATCTTATTAATAGTTAATGTTAACCTTGCTGTGAGGGTCAGGGTCCTGACAGGGATTTTAAAGCACACTTCAAGACCGATCGAGAAGTGCTGTCCAGAAAAGGGGGAGAATGCCCGCACTCATTCCCCTAAACTCTGTGAGCATCTCAAAAAACAGGGGTCACATGGTGCTTCGTGCACCCCTTGCCCAGAGTGGGTGCCAGGAATGCTGAATGACGGGACAGAGGTGGCAGCTTAAGGGACAACTCCCATGAAGAGGAAAGGCTCGGAAAAGGGGACATCACAAAACAGCTTCTTTCTGGGCCATCACGGCTTCATGCTTCCAGAAAAACTTAGGACAGACCATTTTCACTAGGAAACTGAAGTATAAGATAGTGAAGTCCGGCATGTAAAGCATTTAAGATTTGCTTATGGTGACTAAGATTTCCTCAATTTCTGTACTTTGGTTTCTGTCCTTTTTCCACCCTTTAGCTTTCCCAATATCATCATCCCCAAACAATGCCAATTATGTAGAACCTGGACTCGGAGTGAGCGGTTCTAAAGGGCCCTCCCGGCACCACTCCTGAGAGGGCCCGGACCCCTCCGTCTGGTGTGCTCCTTGGGCAGGGACCCCTTGTCAGAAAGGCAGGCCTCAGGCTCAGTGCTCTCCTGGGCTCCCGGGAGGGGGAGGCACCAGCTAAGTGGCCACCAGGCAGCAAGTTCTTGGGGCTGGCAAATTCTATTTGTAAAAATAACTTAACCTGGTTCTCTAATAAATCTATTACATAAATGCTTCCACTTTTCCATCTTGTCTTATATAGAAATATTCTACCCGGGATGCAAAAAAATTATTATATACTTGATTATTTTCTTCACTACTGAAATTTTTTTTAAAAGTCACTATATTATATAATACAATGTTACATTCTAGCATCTAGCCCACTGTTAGCTAATAGGAGCCACTCAAAAATATCTGCTGAAAGACAACTGATTCCCTCCATAATAACTCGTACTTGAAATGCACTTTATATATAATTTGAAGTTTCATAGACATTTGAAGCTTCCAAGAATTCCATTTTTAAAAGATGTGACATAAGCTATTGCTGAAATTAGTGTTACATCTGTGAGGTCTTTTTTGCGTGTTTTTTAATCCTCCCCCAAGGATATGTTTAGTGGAAGGGAGAGAGAGGGAGAAAGAAAAAGGTAGGAAAGGGGGAAAGAGAAAACCATGGATGAACCAGCGATAGAACCTGCAACCTAGGTATGTGCCCTGACCTGGAATCAAACCTGCAACCTTTTGGTGTACAGGACAATGCTCCAGCCAGCTGAGCCACAAACCAGGGCTAATCTGTAAGGTCTTAACTTCACTACAGGGAATTATCTCTCATTCTTTAAAAGTATATGACACAGCTCACAGACATGCAGAGAGAAAGGTAAGCAAGGCATGATTCCCAGACTTACCTTGCTATGTGGGTCAGCAAACATTCGTGTGAAGATCTCACACAATCTTTTCAATTCTACTCGACTAAAAAAAAATAAAACGGAAATAAATTCCCTTTATTGAGTCAACACTAAAATTAGTTACAGCTTTGGTTTAAAAATCCTTTTATTTCAGTCAACTACATAAGCTTTATATAATTTTTATTAAAGTTTTTTCACACAAAAAACTTTACATTATTTAACTCATGACGAAATCAAACGGGAATATGAAACGATAATAGTTTTGTTTTTATTTTAAAATGAGGAAACTAAATCTCAGAGTGCCTAAGTTCGCAGGTACGGAAGTGGCAAAGCCATGAGATAAATCCTGTTCATTTCATCCAGGTCTGTTTTCCACCTGCCACAGATGGAGGGCAACGGGATAAACTGGGAAAGCATGTACTCTGGGGTCACACGGACCTGAACCTTAATCTCAGTTCTGCCAGAGAAAGTATGAGTCACACAGGGTAAGAGCTCCCTGGCTGCTGCGAGGATGAGAGGAGATGACACCTCCTTCCTACAACTGTGCCTATGACACAGCAACCGCGTTTCGTTTTAGGGCCCCTCTGCCTTTCTTATCCTTAACTGTACTACCAAGTTCCAATTTTACTTCAAGGCTGATTAGAAGGGACATATTTTTCCCAAATCATGCGTGAGTAATCCCCCCTTATACACACAACACAATCTAGATTAGACCAAAGCTAATCAAAGATTTCTAGAGGCTATTCAATGGATACTTGGTGAACACTAAGATGTAAGAAACTGAGACCAGCAGAATTAACTAGATTCTTGAAGCAACAATCACAACAAATAATCCTCATTTTGATTTTTGATAGATCACTAGAGGTCAGAAGCTACCTGCCTTTCAGAAGGCATATGACAGAAGTTCTCAGGACATCTTCATGAACGGAATAGAATTTGGGAAGTGGGAGGTGGGTGGGGGGTAGCAGGGTAGAGTCAGGCTGACTTGGGAGCCACACCGCATAGGGATTCCTGGGTCAGTGCTCACTTAACTTTGCAGAACCCATCTAGGACCACAAAAGTATCCGGTGTCATAATTTATCTTTAAAAAATTATCTAAAGAATATAATACACTGTCATGGATTCTAAGTTGCCCACTTTTTCACATTTTAACATCTCTGTAATTGTGAGATTCATCTTATAATCAATGACATATTAACGTCAGGTTTAATAAGCAGCATTTCTTCTAAAAGGGATATAAAATAACTAGAGGCCTGGTGCACAAAAATTTGTGCACTCGGGTGGGGGCGGGGTCCCTCAGCCCGGTCTGTGCCCTCTCGCAGTCTAGGACCCCTCGGGGGATGTCCACTTGCCAGCAGGGAGCAGGCCTAAGCTGCAGTTGGACATCCTTAGAGCTGCTGAAGAGGCAGGAAAGGCTCCCGCCAACACCGCTGTGCTGGTAGCTGTCAGCCTGGTTTGTGGCTGAGCAGAGCTCCCCCTGTGGGAGTGCCCTGACCACCAGGGGGCAGCTCCTGCATTGAGCATCTGCCCACTGGTGGTCAGTGTGTGTCATAGTGACCAGTCATTCCCAGTCGTTCTGCTGTTAGGGTCAATTTGCATATTACCCTTTTATTATATAGGATAGAGGCCTGGTGCACAGGTGGGGGCCGGCTGGTTTGCCTGAAGGGTGTCCCGGATCAGGGTGGGGGTCCCACTGGGTGCCTGACCAGCTGGGTGAGGGGGCTGAGGGGCTGTTTTCACGCTGTTTCAGGCTGGCCACACCTCTTTCAGTGTGGGTGTCCCACTTGAGTGCCTGGCCAACCTCGCTGATGAGCTAATGCCTGTTTGCAGCCTGGCCATGCCCCCAAGTGGTGACCCTCATCTCATGGGGGTGTGGCCAGCCTGGGTGAGGGGCTGAGGGCTGTTTTCTGGCTGGCCACACCCCCTTCAGAGTAGGGGTACCTACTGGGGTGCCTGGCCAGCCGGGGTGAGGGCTGAGGGCTGTTTTCAGGTTGGCCATGCCCCCGACAACCCAAATTCCCAGCCTCTCCTTTTTTTCTTTTTCTTTTTTTTCCATGACGGCCTGGAAGCAGGTATCTGGGATTATTTATCTTCTATAATTGAAACTTAGTAGCCTTGAGTGGAGCCCAGGTCGGCCAGGGCAGGCAGGAAGCTTGGCTTCCTCCATCGCTAGGGGCAACCCAAGCCTCCTGCTCGCTCCAGTTCCATGGCCACTGCCATCTTTGTGACAGAGTGATGGTTAATTTGCATACTGCTCTTTTATTAGATAGGACTAGAGGCCCGGTGCACAAAATTTGTGCACTCAGGGGGGGAGGGGGGTCCCCCAGCCCGGCCTGTGCCCTCTCGCAGTCTGGGACCCCTCGGGAGATAACGACCTGCTGGCTTAGGCCTGCTCCTGGGTGGCAGAGGGCACGCCCAATCCCTAGGTGCAGCCCCTGGTCAGGCTCAGAGCAGGGCTGATTGGGGAGTTGGGGCGCCGCCCCCCTGTCATGCACAGAGCAGAGCAGATCGGGAGGTTGCGATGCCACCCTCAGTCACGCTCAGGGTAGGACTGATTGGGGGGTTGGGGCACCGCCCCCTGTCACACTCAAGGCAGGGTCGATGGGGAGGTTGCGGCGCCACCCCCTGTCACGCACAGAGCAGGGCCAATCAGGGGGTGGGGGCGCTGCCCCCTGTCACTCACAGAGCAGGGTCAATCGGGGTGGGGCGCTGCCCTCCTGTCACTCACAGAGCAGGGCCCATCAGGGGGGTTGTGGCTCCTTACCCTGTCACACACAGAGCAGTGTCATTCAGGGGTTTGGAGAGCTCCCCCCTGTCACGCACAGAGCAGGGCCCTATCAGGGATTTGAGGACTCTCCCCTGTCATGCACAGAGCAGGGCAGATCAGGGGTTAGAGGAGCTCCCCCCTGTCACTCACAGAGTAGGGCTGATAGGAGAGTTGGAGCCCCGCCCTCTGTCACACAAAGAGTAGGGAGATAAGAGGGTTGGGGCCCACCACCCTGTCATATTCAGGGCGGGGCCAATCGGGAGGTAATGGCTCTCCCTGTTAACACCAGAGCAGGCCCCGGAGATGGGTGGTTGGGGTCCTACCCTTCTATTACCCCCAGGATAGCTCGATCAGGGGGTTGTGAAGCCACGTTTATACTTTAGGGCAGGGCTT